>NW_011889394.1:225845-230638 GCF_000151845.1 Pteropus vampyrus
TTAACATGGGATTTCAGAATCTCTTTGAGAAAGAGGTTTTACTTCCTTTGTATATATACTCGGAAGTGGGATTCCTGGATCATGACATAATTTTATTTTTAATTTTTTGGTAAAAAAATTCTATACTTTTTTTCATAATGGCTCTACTAATTTTACATACCAATCAAAACTGTACCAAGATTCCCTTTTCTTCACATTCCCACCAACACTTACATATTGTCTTTTTTTTGGTAATAGCCATTCCGATAGGTGTAAGGTGATACCTCGTTGTGGTTTTGATTTGCATTTTCATGTTTAGTGATGTTGATATCTTTTTTGTATACCTGTTAGCCACTTGTGTGTCTTCTTGGAGAAATGTCTATTTAGACCTTTTGCTCATTTTTTAAATCAAATTATTTGTTTTTGTTGACCGGTTTTTGCTTTTGCTATTGTTAGGAGTTCCTAATATATTTTGGATATAATCTCTTATGAGTAGATGGTTTATAAATATTTTCTCTCATTCCATAGGTTGCTTTTTAATTTGCTGATTGTTTCCTTTGTTGTACAGAACCTTTTTTATTTTGATGCAATCCCATTTGTTTATTTTACTTTAGTTGCCTTTGCTTTTGATGTCACATCTGAAAAAATGATGGCCCAGAAGAAAGACAAGAAGCTTTCCCCCAAAAAATTATTTTTAGAACTGTTTTAGATTTATAGAAAAATGGAGAGGAAAGTACAGAGTATCTCATATACCCTTTGCCAGGACACTTACATAGCCTCCCCCATTATCAACATGGAAATTTTTTTCCTGTTTTCTTCTAATTCTTTTATGTTTTCAGCTTATATGTTTAAATTTTTAATCCATTTTGAGTTGATACCTGTATGTGATATGAGATAAAAGTCCCAATTCATTTTTATGCATGCGCATAATTAGTTTTTCTAACAGCATTTGTAGAAGAATCTATCCTTTTGTCATTGTGTATGCTTGGCAATCATTTAGATAATCAGTCGAGTGGGTCTATTTCTGGATTCTCTAGTCTGTTCCATTAGTTTATGGGTTTGTTTTTATACCAGTACCATATCTTTTATTTATTCAAAGTTTGTAATATATTTTGAAATTAGGAAATGTCATGCATTCGTATTTGTTCTTATTGTTCAAGATTGCTTTGGCTATTGGGGACCTTATGTGGTTCCATATGAATTTTAAGGTAATTTTTTTTTTAATGTATTTCTGTAACAATACCACTGTGAGTTTGATAGAGATTGCATTGAATCTTCAGATCACTATGAGTTGTATGAACATTTGTTAACACTACTATTTTTTCCAGTTCATGAACATGAGCTATCTATTTATGTATGATTTCTTTAATTTCCTCCACATATGATTCATAATTTTCGGTGTATAAGTCTGTCACCTCTTTGGTTGAGTGTAATTCTAAGCATTTTATTTTATTTTTGATGTTATTGTAAATAATTTTTTTATTTCCTTTTCAGATATTTCATTATCTACATATAGAAATGTGACTAATTTTGTATGTTGATTTTATATTCTGCGACTTCTCCAAATTTGTTTATTAGTAGTATTGTATTTTGGTGGAAACTTTAGGGTTTTCAAATCATGTCAACTGCACACAGCAATAATTTTACTTTTTCCTTTTTGATTTGGTTAACTTTTACATCTTTTTCTTTCTTCATTTCTCTGGCTAGAATTTGCAGTACTAGGTTGAACAGAAGTGGGGAGAATGGGCACACTTGCCTGTTCCTGATCTTACAGAAAAATCTATTAGTTTTTTACCCATCAGTGAGTATGAGGTTTGTTAGCTGTAGACTTTTGCTATATGGCCTTCGTTAGAATGAAGTTCATTCCTCCTATACCTAGTTAAGTATTTTTATTGTGAAAAGCATTGAATTTTGCTAAATCATTTGTAGGTACTTATTGAGATCACCATATAATTGTATCTTTTATTTGATTAATGTAATATATCACAGATATTGATTTGCTTATGTTGAACAATATTTACATCCCAGGGATAAGTCTCACCTGATTATGGTGTATGGTCCTTTTAGTGTATTGGAGTCTGTTCGTTGGTACTTTGTTGAGACTTTTTGCATCTATATGTATCAGGATGTTGGCCTATAGTTCTTGTGGTGTCTTTATCTGGTTCTGGTATCAACATGGTCCTAGAATTTCCTTCTCTTCTATTTTCTTGGAAGAATTTAAGGAGAATTGGTATTAATCCTTCTTGGAATATCTGGTACTATTCACCCATAAAGACATGTGATCCTGAGTATTTTTTCTTGAGAAGTTTTGAATACAGATTCAATCTTTTTATTTGTTATTGGCCTTTTCAAGCTTTTTGTTTCTTCTTTATTCAGTTTTTGTAGATTGTATGTTTCTAAGAACTAATCTATTTGTTCTAGGTTATCCAACTTGTTCTCATATAATCTTCATGATAGTCTCTTGTAAACCTTTTTATTGCTAAGTTATCTGTTGTAATAGCCCCTCTTTCATTACTACTTTATTTTTTTGGTGCCGCCCTCACGCCTCAGCCGGGCCTTAGCTTAGCTAAGCATTTGTCGATTTTGTTTATCTTAGGAAAAAAAACCCTCAGTTTTGCTGCCTTTTCTAGTTTCTACTTGATTTATCTCTGCTCTAATTTGTATCGTTTCTTTCCTTACATTAACATTAGGCTTAGTTTGTTTTTGTTTTTGTTTTTATTTGTTTGTTTTAGTTTGTTTGTTTGTTTGTTTGAAGTGAAAGGTTAAGCTGCTTGTATGAGATTTCTTTTTTAACATGGGTGTTTATTACTATAAACTTCTGTCTTAGAACTGCTTTGCTACATCCCATAAGTTTGGCATGTTGTAATTTTATTTTCATTTGTATCAAGATATTTTTAAATTCCCTTTTGATTTTTTTTTTTTGAGCCAATGTTTTTTCAGGAGTATATTGTTGACTTTCCACATATTTGTGATTTTTTTTTCCATTTTCTTATTGTTACTTATTTCTAGTATCATTTCATTGCAGTCAAAGGAGATAGTAGGGAACATTTCTATCTTCTTAAATTTATTAAGACTTATTTTGTGACCTAATGTGATCTATCCTGGATAATGTTCCATGTGCACTTAAAAGAATATTTAATCATTCGTTGTTGAGTAGAAAATTCTGCATACATCTGCTAGTTTCATTTTGGCAGTAGTGTTATTCAAGTCAGTAGTTCCTTACTGATTTTCTGCCTGGATATTTTCTTCATCATTAAAAGTAGAGTATAAAGTCATGCAATGTTGTTGTATTGGTGTCAATTCCTCCCTTCAAATCTGTTAATATGTGCCTTACATATATAAAATCTGATGTTAGGTGTACGTATATTTATAATTGTTATATTTTTTTTCTGTTGAATTAACCTCTTTATCATTATGTAATAAACTTCTTTGTTCCTTTTTTAAAATTTATTTATTTTTATTTATTTAATTTTTTTATGCCTACAGCACCTGATCTTTCTAGGTGGTCTCCCATCCAAGTACTAACCAGGCCCAACCCTGCCTAGCTTCCAAGATCAGACGAGATTGGTTGTGTTCAGGGTGACATGGCCATTTCTTTATTCCTTTTTGACAGTCTATTTTTTTCTGATGTAAGTATAGCACTCCCTTTTTCTGGGGGGGGGGGTTTACTATTTTTGTATAATATCTTTTTTCATCCCATTATTACCAGAGAGTGGTGTTCCTCTTTTGGTGCATTGTCCAGGTTCTTGATGTCTTGAATAAAGAACTGAGTAAGATATCAAAATACAGCAGAAAATAATAGCTTTATAAGAAGCAATAGTACACTACCAGACATGGAAGCAGGCCTGAGCAAGAGAAGAATGGCTCAAAGGATCAAGGGCTCAGGGGCACAGTAACAAAGTCTTTGAGGTTTTTTCCCCTGTTTGCTGTGAGTGGTTACTTTTCTTAAAAGGTCTGCTTTCTTGATTGACGACTAAAATTGACAGGACCCAGTGACTCATCATTTCCTTTCCGCTCATGTTCATTTCCAGAATTCAGTCGGTTATAATGATTTTAATAAACTTCCGGACATGTGCATTATATTATATTGATGGTACAATGAGGCTCAGGTGAGTTGAAGGTCGTTGGGACCTTCATTGCGCAGGTGTGAGTGACTGGCTGAAACTAGTATTCAATCTTCTGCTCACTTGTTTCCTTGTATGAGTTATATTTAGCTCAAAAATACCTTCTGGCTTGCTTAATTGTGGGTAGTTTAGGGCAGACACTTTCTAGAATAGGATGACCTCATAATTATGGCATGCAGCCCCAAACTCCCTAATTTTCCTGTCTAACCCTTTCTAAGAGCCATGAACTCCCTTCTTATTAGTAGAGATGTTGAGGGACAGGAGATCTCTTTTGTATCTGCTTCCTGCTGAGAAGAGTGGTAGTCCATGCTTCTTGGGGTTTCATGGAGTTCTTTCCCTCTGTCTCAGTCAGGACGGAATCTTGAGTATACCACTGAAGTGCCGCCCATCTCTAGACAAGGAAATACAAAGATTCAAACTTGTTATTTGAATCATATATCTAGTTACATTTCGATTATTCATTTTCCTATCAAGAGGATAACGAAAATCAGGCTTGGTTTATATATTCCGTAAGATAAAACAAAAACAAAAAGAAACAAACAAAAAAAAAAGCAAAAAAAGCAAACAAAAAACAAACAAGAAAACAATCTTGGGTTAAAGGACCCCTCCTTTCTCGGATTCTAAGAGCCTTGTTTTGTCTTAAAGCCATTTCTGCCTTATAATGGGCCAAGGAGAATGCTGAATTTCAGT
>NW_011889394.1:231688-233301 GCF_000151845.1 Pteropus vampyrus
TGAAGTGCCGCCCGTCTCTAGACAAGGAAATACAAAGATTCAAACTTGTTATTTGAATCATATATCTAGTTACATTTCGATTATTCATTTTCCTATCAAGAGGATAACGAAAATCAGGCTTGGTTTATATATTCCGTAAGATAAAACAAAAACAAAAAGAAACAAAAACAAAAAACAAAAAAAAGCAAACAAAAAAACAAACGAAAAAACAATCGTGGGTTAAAGGACCCCTCCTTTCTCGGATTCTAAGAGCCTTGTTTTGTCTTAAAGCCATTTCTGCCTTATAATGGGCCAAGGAGAATGCTGAATTTCAGTGATCCTTATCAATAGCCAGAGGACCTGAGTCACCAGATTTAATGTAAATTATCTAAGTTAGAAGGAAAAGGTCTTTCTTCAAAGGAAGAAAGAAAAGACTAGATTTACTAAAAAGATTTAAACTTTTGCAAGTGATGGCCATATTACCATGATATTCAACTTATGTTTGTCCTTAAAGCTAAAGTGGGTCTCTGTGGAAGTACAATGAATGGACTCTGAGTAGCTTCATCAGTTGAAGTCAGCATTGAAGACTAGGGGCGGATCCTCTGAAGTGAAATTTGCTGAGGTCTTCATATTCTCCTCTTCCCCACTGGGATAAGTAGCCACTGAGGAATGCCTCTTGATGCCAGCTTTGGTATTTATGCCATGTGTTGGTGATAGAGTGGGTGGTGGTTTCAGTGGCTCAGACCTTGGATATGCACAGGAGTGGCTCTGGGCTCAGGAGGCCACAGTGGCATGGACTCCAGGCCATCCCGTCTGCCTCTACAAAAACCCATTGCATCCTTGATAGCAAAAGGTATAGCCGTTCACAGTAGCAATGAGGGGAGCTGAGGCCCTCAGTAGTGAAAGGTGCAAGGTCTACCCTCTCTCCTCTCTTACCATGGGGATCCTTCTTGGCACCAAGCTATGCTAGCCTGAGGGATGGGTTGGGGCATCTAAACGCTCTCATGGACTCACACTCTTCCATTTCACTATCTTCATACAATTTGCCCTAGTCTTCAGGCGTGCTAACTCGTGGTCACAAAACGGCTATTATCACTTCAAGAACCACATCTGAACCCAGCTATATCCAAGCGAGAGAGCCAGAAAATAAAGCAAAAGAATTCTTTTTACATATTTCTCTCCTTATATCATAAAATTAACCTTCTCTAGAAGTTAATACAGACTTCCCTTTATGTGTCTTCAGTCATGTGATTATGCCACATAGCTGACCAAGTTAAAAGAATTGACAAAATGATTATCTCCCATTTTCAGCATCTATCATCAGTGTTTTGAAAAAAGTGTCCAAAGAGAAGAGACTATTATTAATTATATGATTTGAGTTTTGAAATTTAACTAGGAAATGACACAAATGCTTTTCATATTAAGAGACACTAGCTCCATTCTGGGACATCTTTGTATACCTACCTACATTCTCCATCTCAAAGAAATTCTGACTACAGACAATAAAACTTCAAATGCAAATTATGATGTGTAAGAGCTAAGTCATGGCAAAGCAAAGAGGGAACACTGGGTCTTCAGGGGAAATCCTTCTTACAAAAATCTCAACTACCTTGAAAATAAACATGTTCTTCTGT
>NW_011889394.1:233363-236051 GCF_000151845.1 Pteropus vampyrus
GTTGACTTAGATAACTGACCATGGCTTCTTTTTCCCTTCTCATGCATTAATTCCCACTCTTTTTGTTGCAGGATTTTCAAAGAGAGAGCCAGGAAATTGAGGCTATAAGCAGGAAGCAGTGTTGATTGATGCCAGCACCAATTTAGTGGATTCTTATCCAAAGGCTGAGCCCAGATTGTGACATACCAGGCAGTTTTATACAGTCTTGTCATTCCTACACAGCTACAGATATAAGGAAGAACATTAACTGATTGTCAAGCCATGAGGAAACTGATGTTAGCTGGAGAGTCCTTGAGATGCGGGGCAGGGCAATCAAGAACGAACTAGTTCCACCAGGAAATGGCTAGGCGGGGTTGGCTACCATACTTTCACTTCGTAGTTATTAAGATTCCCCCATGTCTTTTAATGACAAGATAGCTCATTTATTTTTAATGCCAAATAATATTGTTTGGACATATCACAGTTTATCCATTCACCCATCGAAGGTATTCTGGATATCTTCCAAGTTTTGGCAATTATAAATAAAGTTGCTACAAATGTCCATGTGCAGATTCTTGTGTGGACGTAAGTGTCTAATTTCTTTGGGTAAATGGCAGGAAGCACAGTTGATGAATCGTACGGTAAGAGCCATTATGTTTTGTATGAAACCACTAAAATTGTATTCTAACGTGACTATAAAATTTTGTATTCTGACCAGCAATGAATGAGAGTTCGTGTTGCTCTGAATCCTTGTCAGCAGTCAGTGGTGTCAGTATTTTGAATTTTAGCTATTCTAATAGATGTGTGTCTTCTTTTAATTTGCAATTCCCTGATACATATTTATTGTCTTTTCATATGCTTATTTGCCAACTGGTGAGGTGTCTGTTGAGATCATCCTCACCACTTTTTTTCTTTTTTAAAATCAAGTAGTTCTTTTCTTATTGTTAAGTTTTAAAGATTTTTTTTTGTATATTTCAGATAATGGGCCTTTATCAGATATACCTTTGCAAATATCTTCTCCCAGTCTGTGGCTCATCTTCTTATTCTCTTGACAGTGACTTTCACGAAGAGAAGTTTTTAATATTAATGAGGTCTAATATATCAGTTCTTTCTTTTATAGATAATGCCTTTTATGTTTTATATAAAAAAAAATCATCTGTCTGTGGCCATGCTATCCTGAACAAGCCTGATCCCATCTGATCTCAGAATCTAAGGAGGGTCGGGCCTGGTTAGTACTTGGATGGGAGACAACCTAGGAAGACCAGGTGCTGTAGGGGTAAAAAATTAAAAATTAAAAATTAAGAGATTGTAAGCTGACAAGGTTCTTGTGATCTGTGAGGTCAACCAAGGGTTGCCTTGCATAAAAAAAAAAATAATAATAATTTACAAACCCAAGGGCATGTAGATTTTCTCTTGTATTATCTTCTAGGAGATTTAGTTTGCATTATCTTTTAAAATTTTCCCTATTTCTAAAGCTAATATATGACCATTGTAGAAAATATAAAAATAATAAAAAGTGTAAAAATTATTCTTAATATTTTTAGACTCATAAAGCTGTAGATTTAATAAATGCACATACATATATGTGTTTATGTACCTAGTACATTAATATGTGCATATACATACTTCCACATGCATATATAATATACATTTTGAAAATTTTGATCATATATTACATGATTACAATTTGTTTTTTCATGTATACAATATACATACATTTTTTCATTATACTATTTTCTACAGAATAAGTTGTGAAGTCTACACAGTATCTAATTGAATGTTTTTACCATGCTGTTCAATCAATCTCCTGTTGAGCACTTATAATGTTTTTCATTTTTAACAATTAAAAAAATACTGAGATGAACGCCCACATGTATTGTGATTTTTTAATTTAAAAATGTTTTAAAGTTTCGTAACATAACCCAACCTAACATTGCCATCTTTTTCATACGTTTTCGACTTAATTATTATAATAATTGAGAAATTAAAAAAGAAATAGTCAATGTACTTGCCGGCAAGTTAATTATATTTCACATATTTTGCAATGGCACCCTAAAAAGTCTAAGAGGTATTGGGAGGAAAAGCGATATAAATTTCAGCTATCAAATAATATTAAATTAAAAATACCTTCCTTTATTTTTCCCCTTGATAGTATATTTCCCATGAAATGAAATGGTTTCTGTACCCTAAGACCCATGGAAAATTGAAGAAACTTCCACAATAGGAAAGGAAGGCTAGTTAAAATGGAAATCCTATGTAAGTAGATAGTAAAATGTCTATTAATAAACAAAAACCATTAATTGATTTGAACAGTGAATTTCATAAGCATACAGTTGTGCTTTGTGATTCTGGCCATTGGAAGCCCTACACAAATAAAGTGCAGGACCCCAGTCTGGGCGGCACACCTACAGTCACATTTTATGGTGACATTCTACTGAGTCCCCCATGTCTGGTAAATGACTCTGTGCATCTCTGGTTATCTCTTTGGTGGAGAGTCCTGGTGTTCAACTGCTATGTCAGAGGAAATAACGTGCTTAAATTTTTAAAAATTCAACTGTCATCCAAATAAATTATGGTTTATTCAGTATATAAGAATAGCTTTTGTTATAATGTCAGCCAACACTGGATGCAATTATTTTTCAGATCTTTGACAATTCAGTAGAAGAAAATGGTATCTCAGTGTTGTTTAAACTTACATTTTTTGTTACT
>NW_011889394.1:237226-238663 GCF_000151845.1 Pteropus vampyrus
AACTTACATTTTTTGTTACTACTGAGATTGAATGTTTTTCATATATATGTTAGCCATTTCTATTTTCATCTTAAACAATTGCTATTCTTATGAATTGCTTATTTATATGCTGAGAACATTGATCTCTTTCTTACTGATTTGTAAAACTACGAATGTTTATTGTTGGCTCATATTTAGCAATATTCTTCTAAGTTTAAACCTGTTCTATTATTATTTTCTAATAGTCAACATTTTAAATGCCTATACATGAGATAAATGTAAGTTATAAATATAGTAATGAAATAAAACCCTTGAAACTAAAATCAGTATAAAGAACCCAAATTAACAAATACTAATAAATGTTGTGTTCTTTTACCCTCTTATCCCTTTGCTCTGTCCAGAGGTGGTCACCACTACACAAAATTTTGTGTTTAAAATATCCCTATGCATATTTTTTTCTACTTTAGTAAAGTGTTATAGATATTTGTTTGTTTTATTCATTTATTTTATTAAATTTATTGGAGTGGCATTGGTTAACAAAATTATATAGGTTTCAAGTGTACAATTCATGAAGGAAAATATTTTAATATTTTTAGTAGTTTCACGTTTCATGTGTTTAAGCTATGGAAATATATTAGTTAATTTTTCTTTTGTGCTGTATAAAATTGCCAAGGTAGCAAAGTAGTAAAGAGCTAGGGCCTTCCAGACAGGCAAGAAAAGTCAAGAATGGTTTTTATTATCTAACATTTTACTTTCTGCATTTGTTTTTCCCAATTTGAGTTTTAATTACTGCTCACTATTTTATCTCATGAAAAATGTCTTCTCTATATTTGATTCCACAAATTTGGTCAGCTTCTCCACCTTCATTCCTCAAAAAACTACTCATGTATGGTCATTGTGCATTATAAGTTTATAATGTATGGACTGTATATTTATAGGACTATATAAAAAAGGATAAAATTCATATTAAAATGTGGTTTTTAAATCCTCATGACCACTCCTCAATAAAAAAAAAAAAAATATTTACTGGCCATGTGTCCTGTTGAGTCCTGAGCTAATTACATGTTCTTGGCTCCTTTGTCTTTCATATCTCATTCTTAGAATTACAAAAGCTTTCAAACATTCAAAATTCATTTTTTTTAATTTTGTTGAAAATATACTTTCTTATTTGAGTCAATCTTTCTCAGCTATTCTAGCACAAAAATTCTCCTCTTTCCCAAAAATAAAAAACCAACAAATTGTTTGCTAAACAAAAAACAAAAACAAATAATTCATATGTCATCTTGGAGCAAAGCACATTCAACTTTCAAATGAATAATGTTTTTTCATATTCCATGATTACTGAAATAAAAATAATAGAATACAGAGTAGCAAAGAATATGAGAAAGCAAAGTAAGCTTAGTCAGAAGACCAAGATTTATTTAAATTGTTTGCTAAACAAAAAACAAAAACAAATAA
>NW_011889394.1:239838-240114 GCF_000151845.1 Pteropus vampyrus
AACAAATAATTCATATGTCATCTTGGAGCAAAGCACATTCAACTTTCAAATGAATAATGTTTTTTCATATTCCATGATTACTGAAATAAAAATAAAAGAATACAGAGTAGCAAAGAATATGAGAAAGCAAAGTAAGCTTAGTCAGAAGACCAAGATTTATTTACATTTTTTAAATTAAGATATGTGACTGTAAGTAAATCATTAACCACTCTGAGCTTTACTTTCCCATCTGTGAAAAAAAATTATTTTGACAGCCTGTTATGTGCAGAGGTGAGT
>NW_011889394.1:241566-243861 GCF_000151845.1 Pteropus vampyrus
TACTAATAATATTGGTGATAGGAACCCTAGGAATCTAGTGCTAGACTCTAATGCAGAGTCTTGTTCCTATTAAGGGAGAGATTAAGTTACTGTCCCATGTCACAGCATAAAAGCCACAAATGAGGAGCAGTGAGAATTCTATTCATTTAAAGAAAGCTTACTAACTGAGAGACTGTACATCCTGAGCCCCATAGTATCTCTGAATATTCTCTGATCTCCCCTCAAACACAATTTTCTCCAGTGTTTACTTGAATTTCAGAAAATGTCACACTGCAAAGAAAAAGGCATATCTTAGGTCCCGGGGCTTCCATCTGAAAACAAGGAATATATTAGAATGAATGGAATTTAGAAACTCACCATGGGTGAGAAAATCTCAGTGCTCTCTTATCCTTGGTATTAACTCTTGTGTTCTTGGAAAAGCAATTTCAGCTTCTGAGGCTTCTGATTCCTTTGATTCTAAGAGAATACAGTGGACACTTAAATTCAGACATATCTTGTAAATTTTTCTGAACTACAGATTATATATTCTGATTATGGCTTTGAGTTCTCTCAAGTAGCAGAGAAAAATAAACGGACTTTATAATGATCACATTTGCTACTTGACTAGACACAGAAAATTTAATGAGTTTGATGGTTTAATGCACTTGGTTATAATAAGTGTAGAAGCCTGCTCAGCCTTTTCCCCAGGGAGTAGATTTTATGTGTAAAAGGGGAATAAGGTGATTATACAAGTGGACTATGATCAGTCTCTAGTTCCTTAGGGACTCAATACTTCCCTCATTTTCACTTTACTCAGGGGATTGTACCTCCCTCGGTGTGCATCTGAAGTAAATCCCCATCTCCCTATTATCATCATTTCTGAAAAGAAATCTACCATATTGTTTCATTCCCTGTTTATTACCGTATTTTAAATAGAAATATTTTCTGCAAAGGTTCTGCATCCAGGCTTCCTCAGTTCTTCTACCGATTTTTGTTTTTTTCAAATATTACAGTAATTCACTTTCTGGATGTCTCCAAAATAATTTGTTGTGTTGTATATCCCTTCTAAAGTTTTAACTTTTAAACACCTACTTGAAATTTCTACCTGAGTGTCCTGTTGGGTTGTCATATATAACATTTATGTAACTGAGGTTATTGATTTCTTCTTATCATAGAAAAGAGTAGGGGCTATGGTGTTAGAGGGTATGTATATTGAATTTCCTAATTCCATTCTTACTAACTATAACACCTTGTACTAATTATCTAATCTGTCTGTTCCCCTGGTACATCTTTGTAACATAAGAATGGTGAAAAAAGCATCTCTCTCTTTGGGATGTTGTGTAATTAAATGAAAAAAAAATATATGAAAATGATTACAACAGAGTGGGGCATATGATAGTCAATAAGGGTCAGCTGTCATTATTTATGTTCTGATCATTTCTAGGAGATTCTCCATCTTAACACTTGTCAAACATTTTTCTTCTTAATTCTTGTGTTCCCTTATAAACTATAAGTTCTTTATGGACAAACATCTCTTCTGTGTTGTTTACTACTTTGCTCCTGGATGTTAAGAACAGCACAGAGTACATGGAAGGATCACAATAAATATTTCTAAAAATTGTGTTGTTTTTTTGGCCGAAAACCTGAATAGTTTCTGCATTTCTCACATGCTAAGCAGTAATGTCCACTATCACAATGACCTCTCTTTTTTTTCCCTCAGCCACCACTACTCAATTGTAGTGGCTCTTAAATACTCTTCTAGCATTCACGAATACTTTCTCTTATTTAGTCATTTACACTGCTGTACTCTGAAGGCACAGAAGTCTCACTTCCTAGTTCAAACTTTCAATGGTTTTTTATTACCTACTGGGCAATTGAAATTTTGTAATAAAAGTTTAAGTATCAAAATTACAGAAGAACTTGAGTTGAAGTTTTTAATTTTTTGCACTCATCTTTATAATGCATAATTGATAATAAAAATTTATATATTTATGGTACATGACTTAATTTCTTTATATTTATAAACACTGAAATAATTGCCACAATGAAACTAGTTAAAATATTCATCATCTCATTGTTACCATTTCCTTTCCTTTGTTTCCTTTCCCTTCCTTTTCCTTTCCTTTCCTTTCTTTTCCTTTTCCATGTTTTCCTTCTCCATTTTTTGCCTTGCCTTTTTCCCATTTTTTTCCTTTTGTTTTTCCGCTAGTGAGAACATTTAAGATCTACCCTCTAGGGAAATTCCAAGTATGTAATACAATATTATTAACTATAGTCTCACTGGTATACATTAGATCTCCAGAACTTACTCATCTT
>NW_011889394.1:248346-249591 GCF_000151845.1 Pteropus vampyrus
TATTCCATTAGTTTATGGGTCTGTTTTTATACCAGTACCATATCTTTTATTTATTTGAGGTTTGTAATATATTTTGAAATTAGGAAATGTCATGCATCTGTATTTGTTCTTATTGTTCAAGATTGCTTTGTCTATTGGGGACCTTATGTGGTGTCATATAAATTTTAAGGTAGTTTTTTTTTTTAATCTATTTCTGTAAAAATACCACTGTTAGTTTGATAGGGATTGCATTGAATCTTCAGATCACTATGATTTGTATGAATATTTGTTAACAATATTATTTTTTCTCATTCTTGAACATGAGCAGTCTATTTATCTGTGGTTTCTTTAATTTCCTTCACCTATGTTTTATAATTTTCAGTGTACAAGTCTCTTTAGTATTTTATTCTTTTTGATGTTATTGTAAACAGAATGTTAAAAAAATTTCCCTTTCAGATATTTTATTATCTGCCTTTAGAAATGTGACTAATTTTGTCTGTTGATTTTATATTCTGCGACTTCACAGAATTTGTCTATTACAAGTAATGTTTTTTGGTGGAAACAGTAGGGTTTTCAAGTCATGTCAACTGCACACAGAGATAATTTTACTTCTTTTTGATTTGGTTAACTTCTATATCTTTTTCTTTCTTAGCTTCTCTGGCTAGGATTTGCAGTAGTATTTTGAATAGAAGTGGGGAGAATGGGCATACTTGCCTGTTCCTGATCCTAGAGAAAAAGCTTTTCATTTTTTACCCATCATTGAGTATGAGTTTTGTTAGCTGTAGACTTTTGCTATATGGCCTTCGTTAGAATGAAGTACATTCCTCCTATACCTAGTTAAGTATTTTTTATCATGAAAGGCATTGAATTTTGCTAAATTATTTGTAGGTATTTATCGAGATGATCATATACTTATATATTTTATTCGATTAATGTAACATATCAAAATTATTGATTTCCTTACGTTGAACAATATTTACATCCCAGGGATCAATCTCGCTTGATTATGGTGTATGGTCCTTTTACTGTATTGTTGGATTCTGTTTGCTAGTACTTTGTTGAGACTTTTTGCATCTATATGTATCAGGATATTGGCCTATAGTTCTTGTGGTGTCTTTATCTGGTTTTGGTATCAGCATGGTCCTAGAATTTCGTTCTCTTCTATTTTCTTGGAAGAATTTAAGGAGAATTGGTATTAATCCTTTTTGGGATATCTGGTACTATTCACACATGAAGATATGTGATCCTGAGTATTTTTCTTGGTTT
>NW_011889394.1:249641-250714 GCF_000151845.1 Pteropus vampyrus
GTACTTTGTTGAGACTTTTTGCATCTATATGTATCAGGATATTGGCCTATAGTTCTTGTGGTGTCTTTATCTGGTTTTGGTATCAGCATGGTCCTAGAATTTCGTTCTCTTCTATTTTCTTGGAAGAATTTAAGGAGAATTGGTATTAATCCTTTTTGGGATATCTGGTACTATTCACACATGAAGATATGTGATCCTGAGTATTTTTCTTGGTTTTTTTTTTTTTGAATACAGATTCGATCTTTTTATTTGTTGTTGGCATTTTCACGCTTTGTGTTTCCTGTGATTCAGTTTTTGTAGATGTTATGTTTCTAAGAACTGATCTATTTGTTCTAGGTTATCCAGTTTGTTGTTATGTACTGTTCATGATAGTTTCTTATAATGCTTTTTATTTCTAAATTACCCGTTGTAATAGTTCCTCTTCATTACTGTCTTTAATTTTGAAGTCCTCACAACCTTAGTTTACCTAAGCATTCATTGATTTTTGTTATTTTTAAAAACAAAAACTCAGGTTTGTTGCTTTTTCTAGTCCCTACTTAATTTATCTCTGCTCTAATCTGTATCATTTCTTTCTTATGTTCACTTTAGGTTTAGTTTGTTTTTGTTTTTCTGTGTTTTTTTCTTTTTGTTTTGTTTTGTTTTTTGGTTTTTTGTTTTGTTTCGTTTGTTTGTTTTTTAGTTCCTTGAAGTGTAAGGTTAGGCTGCTTATATGAGATCTTTTTTTTTTTTTTTTAATGTAAGTGTTTATTTTTATAAACCTCTGTCTTAGAACTGCTTTGCTACATCCCATAATTTTGATATGTTAGAATTTTATTTCCACTTTATCAAAATGTTTTTAAATTCTCTTTTGAATTTTCTTTGAGCCAATAGTTTTTCAGACGCATATCATTGACTTTCCACATATTTGTGATTTTTTTTCCATTTTCTTACTGTTACTATATCTAGTGTCAGTCAGAAAAGATAGTAGGGAATATTTCTATCTTCTTAATTCATTAAGACTTATTTTGTGAACTAACTTGATCTATCATAGGTAATGTTCCATGTGCACTTGAGAAGAATATATAATCATTTGT
>NW_011889394.1:250955-251278 GCF_000151845.1 Pteropus vampyrus
GAAACTCAGGTGAGTCAAAGGTTGTTGGGGGTCATTGCGCAGGTGTGAGTGACTGGCTGAAACTAGTAGCCAATTCTCTCATTACATGTTTCCTTTTATGAGTTAAGTTTAGTCAAACAAATGCCCTCTGGTTTGCTTAATTGTGGGAGGACTAGGGCGGACTCTTTCTAGAATAGGATGACTTCAGTGTCTTGGAAGGCAGACGTGAAACTCCCTAACTTTCTTGCATAAACCTTTTCTAAGAGCCATGAATCCCCTTTTTATTAGTGTGGATTTTGTGGAAGGGAGATCTCTTTTGCATCTGCTTCCTGCTGAGAAGGGTC
>NW_011889394.1:251328-256445 GCF_000151845.1 Pteropus vampyrus
TTTCTAAGAGCCATGAATCCCCTTTTTATTAGTGTGGATTTTGTGGAAGGGAGATCTCTTTTGCATCTGCTTCCTGCTGAGAAGGGTCATAGTCCTTGACTGTTGGGGTTTCATGGAGCTCCTTCCCTCTTTGCCTCAGTAAGGATGGGATCTTGAGTATCCCACTGAAGTGCCATCTCTGCCCTTAGGCAAGGAAATATAAACTTGTTACTTGAATCATATATCTAGTTATTCATTTGCCTATCAAGGGAGTAAAGGAAATCAGGTTTGGTTAATATATTTCTTAAAAGAAAAAAGAACTTGGGTTAAAGGACTAATCTCTTCTTGGAATCCAAGGGCCCTGTTTTGGCCTAAAACCATTTCTGCCTTATAATGGGCCAAGGAGAATGTTGAGTTTCAATGATCCTTATCAATAGCCAGAGGACCTGAATCACCAGTTTTAAGATAAATTATCTAAGTTTGAAGGAAAAGGTCTTTCTCCAAAGGAGGAAAGAAAAGACTAGGTTTACTAAAAAGATTAAGAATTTTGAAAGTGATGGCCCATGTCACCATGACATTCAACTTATATCTGCCCTTAAAGCTAAAAATGAGTCCCTGTGAAGATTCAATGGCATGGACTCTGAGTAACTTCATCAGTTGTGGTCAGCAATGAAAACTGGAGGACGGGTCCTCTGAATAAAATTTACTGAGGTCCTTCTGTTTTCTTCTTCCCTATTGGAAGTAGTAGCCACTGAAGAAAAACCTCTTGGTGCCAGCTCTGAGGTTTATTTCATGTGTTGGTGACAGGGCAGGTGGTAGTTTTTGACTCAGGCCTTGGATGTGCACAGGAATGGCTCTAGGCCCAGGAGGCCACAGCGACATGGACAGCAGGCCAATGCATCAGCCTCTGCAAAAACCCAGTGGGTCCTTGGTAGCAAATGGTACGGCTATTCTCAGCAACAGTGAGGGTTACTAAGGTCCTCTGTGGTGAAAGCTGCAATGTTCTCCTGCTCTCCTCATCTCCCTTGGAGATCCCTCGTGGCACCAAGCTATGCTGGCCTGAGGGATGGGTTGAGGCAACTAAACACTCTCATGGACTCAGACTCTTCCATTTCACTATCCTCATACCATTTGCCTTACTCTTCAGGCTTGCTAACTCGTGGCCACAAAATGGCTATTGTCTCTCCAAGAACCACATCTGCACCCAGCTATATCTAAAGGAGAGAGCAAGAAAACAAAGCAAAAGAACTCCTTTTACATATTTTTCTCCTTGTATCATAAAATTAACTTTCCCCAGAAGTCAATACAGACTTCCCTTTATGCGTCTTCAGTCATTTGATTATGCCGCATAGCTGACCAAGTTATAAGAATTGACAAAATGATTATCTCTCATTTTCAGCATCTATTATCAGTGTTTTGAAAAAAATGTCTAAAGAGAAGGGACTATTATTAATTATATGATTTGAGTTTTGAAATTTAACTAGGAAACGACACAAGCACTTTTCATATAAAGAGACACTAGCTCCATTCTGGGACATCTTTGTACCTACCTACATTTCCATCTCAAAGAAATTCTGACTACAGACAATACAACTTCAAATGCAAGTTATGATGTGTAAGAGCTAAGTCATGCCTAAGCAATGAGGGAACACTGGGTCTTCAGGGGAAATCCTTCTTACAAAAATCTCAACTGCCCTGAAAATAAATATGTTCTTCTGTATCAAAACTACTACAGTGTGAAAAACAATATATGTTGAGTCTACCTATGAATTAAGGAATTAGTTATGTAGTCTAAGTGGGTTCCTAGCATAGTATAAAATGTTTCTCACTTGGAAATGGTTTCAATGTAGTGTAAGCTCCTGATGGGTTTTTGTTTTTTGTTTTATAATTCAAATGCATAATAATAAGCTTCTGATTGCAGAGGCATGCACTTCAAAGGCTGCTATCTCAGCTAGATAAGCTGATTAGTATCAGCTTCATGACTAGATAAAGAACCTGGCTGCTCACTCCTGAAGTTTCCTTTGTTTTAAAGACTTGTGGTTGACTTAGATAACTGACCATTTGATAGCTTCTTTTTCCCTTCTCATGCATTAATTCCCACTCTTATTGTTGCAGGATTTTCAAAGAGAGAGCCAGGAAATTGAAGCTATAAGCAGGAAGCAGTGTTGATTGGTGCCAGCACCAGTTCAGCGGATTCTTATCCAAAGGCTGAGCCCCAATTGTGAGGTACCAGGTAGCTTTATACAATCTTGTCATTCCTACACAGCTACAGATATAAGGAAGAACATTAACTTTGTCAAGCCATGAGAAAACTGATGTTAGCTGGAGAGTCCTTGAGATGCGGGGCAGGGCAATCAGGAACAAACTAGTTCCACCAGGAAATGGCTAGGCGGGCTCGGCTGCCATACTTTCACTTCGTAGTTATTAAGGTTCTCCCATGTCTTTTAATGACAAGATTGCTCCTTTGTTTTTAATTCTAAATAATATTGTTTGGACATATCACAGTTTATCCATTCACCCATCGAAGGTATTCTGGGCATCTTCCAAGTTTTGGCAATTATAAATAAAGTTGCAGCAAATGTGTAACTGCAGTGGACATTAAGAGAGGAAAGGAAGCATCTGGAAAACAAAGGAAAGGGCTTGCAGAAATGATGGACTCAGCCGGTCATAGATCAACCATATCCTATAAATCTCTGAACAGCCTTCTGGAAAAGCTTGTAGCATCTACAAGACAAATGACCTGAAGATTAAATAAAACCAGTGGTCTAGAAATTACTTCCCCCTTGCAGCCACACACCCAAATCTCTTTATCTCCATCCTGAGTCATGAGATGCATGTAAATACTCAGACAAAGGAAGCATGCGCCCCTTGTATGGACACTGCAAAGATATAAAAACTGTAAGAAATTTAACCAAGAGGAGGTTGTGCTCTGGTTCTGTTACGCCCCACGTGCTCTGCAGGCTAATACATTTTCCTTCCTTTAACAAAGTTGTCTGAGCATCCGATTTCCTCTGTCAGATGTCGCTTCCTACAACAGATTTCTGGTACATTGTCCAGGAAGCATGAAGGAACGGCACCCACATTTGGCGGATTTCGGATACCTAACTGGGGAAACACTGACCCGCCCTGTAGACACACCCACTGAGTGATGGCCTGTCCAAAGTTTCTCCCAAATTATCCCCCAACCTTCCATGTGTCGTGATTGTTGTTTGTTGTGAGAAGCATGGGGGGTACACAGGGAAAGTCTACTCCCCTAGCCACAGTAGTCAAGAACTCAAAGAAAGAGTTATTCAGGAGATTATGGAGTTAAACTCACCCCACAGAAATTCCAAATCCTTTGTGAGATGAACTGGCCCTCTTTCGGTATTGGATAGCTGGTAGAAGGAGCTTTTGATAAGGAAATCATTGTGGGGGGGTCTCTCAAGTCATTAAAGGTCAACCTGGCCACCCAGACCAATTCCCTTATATTGATTCTTGGGGGGCGATAAATCACACCCGACCCCCTTGGTTGAGAGACTGCCTAGAGGAGAACTGTAGTGTCCTTCTAGCCTGAGCCTTGGGACCCTCCAAGGTCAGTTGGAAAAAAAAAAAAAGAAAGAAACCTGTGTTTCCAGCACTAGGCCACCAGGCTCCATTCTGCTAGGTTCCCAGGAGCCTATGGTCCAATTGATAATCAGGGGGACAACCTATTGACTTTATAGTTGACACCAGAGCCGAACACTCAGTTGTAACTTGGCCTGTGGGCTTTCTTTCTCAAAAACATGTTACCATTATAGGAACAACAGGGGGGCAAGTCAGTCGCCCCTTCCTGCAGCCTCACCAGTGCAACCTAGGAAGACGAAAAGTCGTCCATAAATTCCTATACCTACTGCACTGCCCTGTGGCACTAATAGAACGAAATCTTTCAGGAAAACTACAGGCTTAAATTACCTTGATAAACATGACCGAACCATGAAGCCAGAAAATAGGGAGAATGGAAGCCCCTACTCCGGGAATCTATATAATAAAGGCCTTTGAGAAAAATCAAATGGGCACTTACTAATGCCCCCAGACTAAAACTCCCAGACTTAACCAAATCTTTCTTTCTGTATGTACACAAGTGCATGGGTGTCGCACTAGGGGTCTTAACTCAACTGCTAGAATCTTAGCCCATTCCTGTGGTTTATCTCTCCAAATGGCTTGACTCTGTCACTCAGAACTGGCCACCCTGCCTGAGAGCACACGTGGCCACGGCCCTCCTTGTGTCAGAGGCCAACGAACTGGCTACCCTTTAGGCCCGGCCATCCAGACCACAATTCCACTGAAGTCATAGATGAAATGTTTTCCAATTGACCTAACTTGACAGACTAGACCCAATACACTAGACTAGACTGCATTTTCTACTTGTAGCAGCTGTGGGCCCAGACCTGTGCGGACGTCCCTGTCCCCAGTCCCCCTTCCACCAGCACCGCGCCACAGGGCACACGCACAATCCTCTCGGGGTGGGTAATATGCTTTCAGATTCAGACACAGGATTGCATTCCCTGGTATCTTAGGGGTTAAGGTTCAATGCTTTTGCGTGCTAGGTTCAAGTCATAGTAAGAGAACGATATTTTTCCACCTTCCTCACCAGCAGCATGAGCACTTCCCAGCTTGTGCCCCACAGGGAAAGAAGGCAGGAACCGCAGCCCCACAGCCCTGCTGTCAGTGAAATACAGCAGCAGCGAGGACCCATGGGGAACTTTTCTCCTTCCAAACTAACAATAGGAGGGGGATCAAAGAGTTTGGCCTGTGAACGGTTCACTAAGCTGTTTCAGAAAGCAACATCTGACAGAGGAAATCGGACTCAGACCGCTTTGTTAGAGGAAGGAGAATTTATTAGCCGGAAGATCACATGGGGCTTAATAGTACCAGAGCATGAGCTCTCCTTGGTTAGATTTCTTACAATTTATATAACTCTGCAGTGTCCATGCAAGGGGCATGCACGATTCCTTTGTCTGAAGTTTTACGTGCACCCCGTGACTCAGGATGGGGAGGGGGAGTTGTGGGTGGGGGACTACAAGCGGGAAGGAATTTCCAGACCACTGGTCTTAACTACTTACAGGTCCTTTGTCTTGTAGAACCTGGGACCTTGGCATTATCAGCACCAGATGTTGCAA
>NW_011889394.1:256617-256989 GCF_000151845.1 Pteropus vampyrus
CACCCTGAGGAAACTAGATATGCACCCTCACGGAAATTACAAATACTGATGATGGGGAAATAAGAGTATGTGAATGACTTCTGATCTATATTGGTCTCCATTATATGTAATATGGAGGTTCAGTTAAGAATTCTAATTATGATGGAAAGGAAAATATGTTTTTGGTAAAAGAAGGTATAAAGTATTTAGATTTGTTTTGAAGGGAATCGAAGAAAAGGTGTTTGTCTTAAAGTTGGTTATTTCTGAATGAGTGAGAAAAGGCAAATTGAAGGAGTGGGAAAAGTGATAGAAGGTATGTGAAGAGGAAACTTTTCTGAGAGGAAAGTTTATGTGATTAAGCTAAACGATATTGGAAATTTAAATGCCAAAAGT
>NW_011889394.1:257039-257526 GCF_000151845.1 Pteropus vampyrus
AAAGTGATAGAAGGTATGTGAAGAGGAAACTTTTCTGAGAGGAAAGTTTATGTGATTAAGCTAAACGATATTGGAAATTTAAATGCCAAAAGTAAACTAATGCAAAATTACAGTTGTGTTTTAATGTTTCTTAGACTATTGGTCTGCTACTGATGTTATGCAAAAGTTTTCTGAGTAGAAAACAAGGATTCTGTACTTCATCAAAAAATTTCTGTATTTTTTTGTTGCCTTAACCAGTTTTCTCAGGCTTTTAGAGAATATACTAATATGGCCCAAAGTCTGAGGGCCAAACACTCCTGGCTATACGTTTTATAACTCGAGCTGTGCCCAATATTTAAAAGGAAGCTTCAAAAGTTGAGGCCTAAACCACAACCCTGCGGGTTGCCTTGGTGCCAGAGGTCTTTAAGGTGTCCAATAACTGGGACGAGGCAGAGAAGGAAGTAGAGTACAAAAAGGTGTAAATTTTAGCTGCCATCATACAGGGACC
>NW_011889394.1:257576-263039 GCF_000151845.1 Pteropus vampyrus
CCAGAGGTCTTTAAGGTGTCCAATAACTGGGACGAGGCAGAGAAGGAAGTAGAGTACAAAAAGGTGTAAATTTTAGCTGCCATCATACAGGGACCTTCTCACGGTGACCCTAGGCAACAAAAACCTTGCAGGCCTGGAGAGCCTCGATCTTGGTCGGTCATAATTGGCACCATCAGGACTAGGGCATAATCAATGTGCAAACTGCAGAGGGAAGGACACTGGAAGAGCTAGTGTCCATCCATCTCTGGGAAGCCAGGGAGGGTTGGACCTCATAAGCCCTCACCCAAAATAGCAAGCCTCTTATGAAGGGGCTGTTCTTTCCTCCAACAACGGAGGCCCAAGTGCTTGCCAGCTTCAATCTTAGAGAAATACACCACGATCACAACAGTGGAATCTCAGGTTAACCTTGACATGGTCGGAAGGAAAAACTGAATATTTACTAGATACTAGAGTTTCTCACTCTGTCCTGACCCATCCTATGGGCCTCTCTCCAATGCTAACTACACAGTGACAGGAATAAATAGTTAGCCTAATGTAATTTACTCCTCCCATTTTGAGATCTGTACTAACAATGAAGTTCTCTGCACATATCAGCACCAGGGTCCAGTGTGGAAAGTGCCTCGTCTGAAAAACTAGGACACATCCAAAAAGGGGAGCACCTCCTTTGCTCATCATACAAAGCATGTTTGTGGGGAACCTAAGCTAAACCATAGTAGACAATCCACTTCTATGTCAGAGTTTTCTATTAGCAGAGCAACTATTTCTCCACAATCTGTTGAAATTCAGCCCTCAATGCAAACAGAAAGGTCCCCACCAAGCTTCGCTATGCTCTCCAACTGCTGTCAAATTACAAGGAATCAACATTAATTTGAGATAAATGGGTACATTTATCTCAAATTAAACCAGTTTCTTATGAGTCCTCACACGTTCCTCCAGAAAATGAATGGGGAAGTACAACTGTTCTTTTGAATGTGCAGAAAATCTTGAGCTCTTGTTCTGGAAACTAGATAAATCCACATGTCCCAGAGGATCAGGGAACTTTTGTGAATAATTATTCTTTTATGCTGGTGTCTATGCCACTGCTCTCTTCAAAATGATTCAATTTTCTTTCACTAGATGCCTTTACCTTGCATTAATAAACTGCCATAAAAAAGTAACTTCATTGTCGATTATCTCTAGTATTAATTTTGACATGTCTTTTCTATCTTTTTGCTAAGTTTATATCTTCTAGGTTACAATGCATCCTACCACTTCTATATGCTCGAACGACCTCATGTTGCCTGCCTCCCAGACCCTTAGAATAGGCTTTCAGAGACTTTTTTCCCAGTAAGTAGGGACTACAGCCCTATCTCAGCTTTGAAGAAGTTATGGAAGACAGACTTTCCTCTCTCAATATCCCCTTAAGATTAAGAGAATAAAATCTCTGAGGTGGAAAAATGTAAGGAGGAAGTAAGAGAATTAAAATGTTAATCAAGCCACATGCAAAAACTGAAATGTGCTGATCAGCCCTGTAGCCAGGCAAGAAGAACACCTGCAGAAAAAGGAAGGTTTCTGCTGGATTACTAACAACCCATTCCCCACACTTTTGAAGGGGAAACAGGAACCAAGAATTATTCCCTTATGTCTAAAACCGTGGGGAACCTATAGATTAAAGGCTGGGATCTGCCAGCAGGCTTTTCACTCTACATATTTTTACCTTTTCACACTATATACTCTTCTCCTTCCTCACTGTAAGGCCATATCAAAAGAAATAGAAACTAAAGAATGACATATAAACTGAATTCCCTGAACACTCAGGGTCCCTCTCAGTGCCTTTACTGGATTTGTAGAAACAAGGCCTACATCTGCCTCCCCAGAAATTGGGAAGGGAGCTGTAAAATTGGCATGATAAAGCTATCCTTCTTCCTCTTACCTTTGAAAACAGGGGAACTGCTTGGTTACCTGGCTCCGTGACCTTTACAATGGGTAAAAGAAGAACTCCAAATAGGAGACTAGAAGGATGATGAGTGTCCCCCAGAGCAGATAATCCAATACTATAGGCCTGCCGTTTATGCAAAAAATAGATCTGGGGGATACCGTACCTCTATTTACATGTTAAACCAAATTATCCAACTGTAGGCAGTCTTCAAAATCATTACCAATGAGACTGGGAGAGCCTTGACCCTCCTTGTACATCAACAGATGAGAAATGCCATCTATCAAAACAGGTTGGCACTAGACTATCTATTAGCAGTGGAAGGAGGTATGTGTAGAAAATTCTATTTCACCAACTATTAGCTACAGATAGAAGAGCAGGGCCACGCAGTTGCATACCTTTTCAAGAAGATGACAAAACTGACACATGTGCCCATGCAAGTACAGCATGGATGGAACCCCAATAGCCTTTTTGGGGGATAATTTTCAGCCTTTGATGGGTTTAAAATCTTAATAGGAGCAGTTTCACTACTCCTAGGAATCTGCATGATAGGGCTCTGTCTGCTGCCCTTACTAATAAATAGCTTAAAAAGCATAGTAGAAGCCACAGGACAACAACGAGCCAAAACCCACATATACTTTACCCACCACTATCAGGAAATCCCCCAGGATAGTTTAGATAAGGATATGAGACTCTAGCACTAAAATAGAATGTCTAGAGTCTCAAAGAGGGGAATAAGAGAAGAGAGGAAGCATCTAGAAAATGCAAAGGAAAGGGCTTGCAGAAATGACCGACTCAACTGGTCATAGATCAACCACATCCTATAAACCTCTAAATAGCCCTCTGGAAACTCTTGCAACATCTGTGAGACAAAAGACCTTTAGATAAGACCAGTGGTCTGGAAATTCCTTCCCAGTTGCAGCTCCCCACCTGAAAGTCCCTCTCCGCATCCTGAGTCATGAGGTGCCTGTAAAACCTCAAAGGAATCACGGGCCCCTTTCATGGACACTGCAAAGGTATTTAAACTGTAAGAAATTTATCCAAGAAGTGCTCGTGCTCTGGTGCTGTGAAGCCCCATGTGCTCTGCTGGCTAATAAATTCTCCTTCCTCTAACAAAGTTGTCTGAGCATCCGATTTCCTCCATTGGGCTTCTCTTCCTGCAACAACATAAGTGTTTAATTTATTTGGGTGAATGCCAGGGAGCACATTGGCAGATCATATGGTAAGAGTCTTTCAGTTTTTATGAAACCACCAAATTGTATGCTAATGTGACTATACCATTTTGTAGTCTGACTAGCAATGAATGAGAGTTCTTGTTGCTCTGAATCCTTGTCAGCATTTGCTGGTGTCAGTGTTTTGAATTTTAGCCATTCTAATAGATGTGTGTCTTCTTTTAACTTGCAATTCTCTGATATATGCTTAATATCTTTCACATACGTATTTGACAACTGGTGAGGTGTCTGTTCAGATCATGCCCACCCTTTTTTTCTCTTTTTAAATTAAGTTGTTCTTTTTCTTATTGTTGTTTAATTTTCTTTTTTTTGTATATTTGAGATAACAGTCCTTTATCAGATACATCTTTTGCAAATATCTTCTCTCAGTCTGCAGCTCATCTTCTTAATCTCTTGAGAGAAACATCCACGGAGAGAAGTTTTTAATATTAATGAGGTCTAATATAGATCGTGCCTTTTACGTTTTATATAAAAAATCATCTGTGAACACAAGGGCATGTAGATGTTCTCCCATATTATCTTCTAGGAGATTTAGTTTGCATTATCTCTAAAAATTTTTTTCCTATTTCTAAAACTATTGTATGACCATTGTAGAAAATATAAAAATAATACAAAGTGTAAAAATTATTCTCAATAATTTTAGATTCATAAAGCTGTAGATTTAATAAATGCACATACATATATGTGTTTAAGTATGTGTATACATTAATATGTGCATATACATACTTTCACATGCATATATAATATACATTTTAAAAATTGAGATCATATATTACATGATTACAGTTTATTTTTTATGTACATAATATATACACATTTTTTATTATAATAATTTCTACAACATAAACCGTGAAGGCTACACACTATCTAATTAAATGTTTCTACCATGCTGTTCAATCAATTACCTGTTGAGCACTTAAAATGTTTCTTGTTTTTAACAATTAAAACAATACTGATGAACACCCACATGTATTGTAATTTTTTAATTGAAGAATGTTTTAAGGTTTTAGAACATCATCCAACCTAACATCACCATCCCTTTCATAAGTTTTAGAATTAATTATTACAATAATTGAGAAATAAAAAAAGAAATAGTCAATGTACTTGCTGTCAAGTTAATTATATTTCACATATTTTGCAACAGCACACTAAAAAGCCTAAGAGGTTTTAGGAGGAAAAGCAATATAAATTTCAGCTATCAAATAATATTAAATTAAAAATGTCTCCTTTATTTTTTCCCCTTGATAACATATTTCCCATGAAATGAAATGGTTACAATGTCCTAAGACTCATGAGAAATTGAAGAAATTTCCTCAATAGGAAAGGAAGGCTGGTTAAAATATAAGTCCTATGTAGGTAGGTATTAAAGTATCTATTAATAAACTAAAATCATCAGTTGATTTGAAGTGAATTTCATGAGCACACAGTTGTGCTTTGTAATTCTGGCCATTGGAAGTCCTACACAAATGAAGTGCCAGGACTCCAGTCTGAGCGGCACACTTACAGTGCTTTTAGGGTGACATTCTACTGAGTCCCCCACGTCTAGTAAGTGACTCTCTACATGAATCTCTGGTTACCTCCTTGGTGAAGAGTCGTGATGTTCAATTGCTATGTCAGAGGAAATAATGTGCTTAGATTTTTAAAAATTCAACTGTCATCCAAATAAATTATGGTTTATTCCTACCACCAGTGTAAAAGAATGGCTTTTGTGATAATGTCAGCCAACACTGGATGCAATTATTTTTCAGATCTTTGACAATTCAGTAGAAGAAAATGGTATCTCAGTGTTGTTTTAACTTACATTTTTTTGTTACTTCTAAGATTGAATATTTTTCATATATTTGTTAGTCATTTCTAATTTCATCTTAAACAACTGCTATTCTTATGAATTGCTTATTTATACGCTGAGAACATTGATCTCTTTCTTACTGATTTGTAAGACTAAGAATGTTTATTGTTGGCTCATATTTAGCAATATTCTTCTAAGTTTAAACCTATTCTATTATTATTTTCTAATAGTCAACATTTTAAATGCCTATACATGAGATAAATGTAAGTTATAAATATAGTAATGAAATAAAACCTTTGAAACTAAAGTCAATATAAAGAGCTGAAATTAACAAATACTAATAAATGTTGAGTTCTTTTACTCTCTTATCCCTTTGCTCTGTCTAGAAGTGGTCACCACTACACAAAATTTTGTGTTTAAAGTATCCCTTTTTTTTTTTTTCTCCTTTAGGAAAGTGTTATGGATATTCGTTTGTTTTATTCATCTATTTTATTAAATTGTTTGGAGTGGCATTGGTTAACAAAATT
>NW_011889394.1:265091-267020 GCF_000151845.1 Pteropus vampyrus
TATTTACAAAAGTTTTCATGACTGGGTTCTTCTGCCTTTTTTTTATGTTTTCTTCTGCCTTTACCCTGAGATTAGATACATAGTCATATATATATATTCTTTGGTTCTTTTATAATTTTAATTCTTTAATATACTTGGTATTTTCTTTTGGTATGTGGTTAATGTAAATATCTAGCTATATTTTTTTCATAAATAACAAATACACCTCTTTACCAGTATTTATTAAAAATTGACCATTTCTCTACTGAGTGACATGCTACCTTTATTCTGTTTTAAATACTCACAAGTGCACGAGAGTATTTTTAGGCTTTCTATGTTTTTTCATTGATATGGCTATTATTCTAATACATTTTAAATGAGTAAGCTATGAATAATTTTCTCTTTCCTCCTTCTCTTTCACTCCTTTATCAACTGCAATTAGGTTTCTGCTTCTACCATGTTCATAAACTTCTCTTGCTAAATTTACAGATTCCCCAGTACAAAACACATAATCTGATGACTGTTTCACCTGACCTCTCTGCAGTGCTGAACATTACTGACCTCTCTTTCCTTTTCATGTGTTTAATCAGCTTTCCTGACATCATAAAATCTCCCTTTCAGTAAAGTTAATAAGGGCCTGCATATTTCTCTGTCCAGAGATGCTTTTAGTATCACAAAATGTTAGGAGAGAAAGTTTCTATCACCAGTTAACCAAACAACAGTAATGTAAACACTTGAAAAGAATTTTAAAAAGTCTGCTCACACATGTACTCTGATTGAGTAGGTCTTAGATAAAACCAGGAGATAATTTTAAATGTTACTTGAATGATTTTGACACATATGCAAGTTGTGAATCATTAATCGGTTCAACCCCATTAAAGCATAAATCAATAAACTGACACAGTTGTTACAAGATTTTTTTAAATGAATGAAACACTTGACATTGTCCAACCAAACCTCTTATTTAGCAAATTATTAATCTGGGATAGACTGCTAGAAAGTGGCAAATCTTGAATCTCAAGCAAATGGATAACAATCTTCACAAAAACCCTTTTAGGTAGATACTATTTTTTTCCCCCTCATTTTAGAGATGAAGTACTGATCTCTTGAGATATAAGCAGCTTTTTCAGAGTCACATAATTAACAAATGACAGAGCTGAAATTGAATCCCATTTAGTCTAACACCGGAAATTGTGAGCTTGCTCTACCTTGCTTCTAAGAGTCTGTACAACTCTTACCTTCCTCCTCTTGAATGCACACAGCAATCTAGATAAAATAAATAAACCTTTGTTTCTCATCACTGGGCTTTAAGAGAGAATGGAAAAAAAGCACTAGGAAAGAAATTTACAAAAATCATTCTAGATGGGAGAAGTGGTAATAATTCTTTCAGTGACTCTTTTTTCTTCTAAACTACTTCCTGTTTATGACTTAAAATGTAAATTCCTACAGCAAGCAATTATTCCACCAATACTCACTGAGGCTTTGTTGAGTGCCAGATACTCTACTGGAGGTATAATTTTGAATGATACACATGGTGCCTTTCCTCACAGGGAAAACAAATAATCAGGCAATTACAAAAGCAGATAGTGAAAATTGTTCTCATTACTTGTGTCAGATCCCTTGCTGATACACTCAGAGAAATATATCATAAAAAAGGAGTATTTATAGTTTGCGCAATGTGTTGAATGGGAAGTTTCATTCAGCCCACATCTAAAGCATTAACAGAAAACACATAGGTTTAGAAACAGGTGATAAGAGTGTGTTAGGGAAAGAAAAGTACATAGAATGCAAACATGGAGAAAGCCTCATTGTTAAATATGCAAAATGAATTTTCAAGGAAAGATAGGCAAAAGAAAGACAGACAAACCCCTTTAAACTCTATAAATTCTCATGTTATTCTCTTACCGATTTTGAAAATCCAAGTTGGATAAATATATGTCTTTCTTATTC
>NW_011889394.1:268995-269974 GCF_000151845.1 Pteropus vampyrus
TGTAAGAGACACCAACATCAGAGTCCATAACAATGAGAACTCCAGTTCATTGATGAGATGCTGGTGTAGGAGAGCTCCAAGAGGTAGAACATCTCGCACATGTAGTGGTTATTAGTTTTGGCATCATGGAACATCAGCTTCAGCATGCATCTTGTGTGGGCCCAGGCACCAAGAAATGCCCCTACACATATGCAATCACAGTGAGAAGAGAAGAGACGTGAAGGGCCACGGTGACCGTGTGCAGCAAGAGTTTGTAAATGAGTACATAGCAATTATAGGCCATCACTGTCAGCCCATAGAACTCTGTACTGACAAAGAATTAGTAGACATATGGGACTTCATCAAACTAAAATACTCTTGCACTGCAAAAGAAACCATCAACAAAACAAAAAGGTGACCTACTGAATGGGAACATATATTTTCAAGTGATATATCCAATAAGGGGTTAAAATCCAAAACATATAAAGAACTCATACAGCTCAACATCAAAAGCAAAATGAAACAAACAATCCAATTTAAAAAATAGGCTGAGAACTTAGACTTCTCTCCAAAGAGGACCTACAGATAGCCAACAGACATACAATATATGTTCAACATCACTAATCATCAGGAAAATGCAAATCAAAGCCACAATGAGATATCACTTCATATCTGTCAGAATGGCTATTATCAATGAATCAGCAAACAACAAGTGTTGGTGAGAATGTGGAGAAAAATAATGTAATGTTGGTGGGATTGTAAATTGCTGCAGCCATTATGAAAAACAGTATGAATGTTTCTCAAAAAATTAAAAATAAAACTACCATGTGACTCAGCAATTCCACTTATGAGTATTTATCCAAAGAAATCCAAAACACTAATTTGAAAAGATATATGCACCCCTATGTTCATTTCATCATTATTTATAAGAGCCAACATGCAGAAACAACTTAAGTGTCTATTGATAGATGAGTGAATAAAGAAGATATGGTGCATATAT
>NW_011889394.1:270024-270798 GCF_000151845.1 Pteropus vampyrus
ATTATTTATAAGAGCCAACATGCAGAAACAACTTAAGTGTCTATTGATAGATGAGTGAATAAAGAAGATATGGTGCATATATATAATGGACTATTCTTCAACCATAAAAAAATAAGACCTTGCAATTTGCAGCAACATGAATAAACGTAGAGGGCATTATTCTAAGTGAAATACGTTAGATAGAGAAAGACAAAATACCATATAAACTCTCTTATACATGAAAGCAATCCATCGATCAAGCAATAAACCAAATCCTTAGATACAGAGAACAGATTGGTGGTTGCGAGGGAGTCAAGGTTAGTAAGGTCTTGTTCCTGGCCTTTATCTTACACAATTGTCCCTTTGTAGTTTGTATTTTATGTCTCTTTTATCTTTGTCATTCCTAGCAATAACTGCCAAATTGTTCAATTTCAATATTAAAAAAAAAAATCAAATAATTTGTTTTGAGTTCATGGCAAGTTCCTAATATTGTGATTTAATTACAGAAAACAATGACTGTGTTATGAGTGCATATATGCAAAAAGCAGTGGCCACCTACTTATTCATCTCCCCTTACTCCCCTAGCTAACTTCCATCTTATGAGGTCTATCCTGATCTCCAGAATAATGCTTATCCAGGCAAGTGAGATATAAAATGCTCTTACGCTATATTCTGGGACTCAACGCAAAGTTACTTACTATTAAGTCATCTCTGAACTTGAATTAAAATTATGACACTTGATTCTGACTCAATCTTTACAATTTATAATACTTCTGCAGATTAAAGCACAGTCTT
>NW_011889394.1:270848-271957 GCF_000151845.1 Pteropus vampyrus
ACTTGATTCTGACTCAATCTTTACAATTTATAATACTTCTGCAGATTAAAGCACAGTCTTTTATCTATGCCTAACTATATCAAAGTTTCTATATTACCAATTTTTTATAACATAATTATCAAAAATAATTCCGAAGAAAGTTATTTCAGAAAAGATTTTATCATTATTAGAAAAGACTGAAAACACACAATCATGTATATGGAAAGAAAACTATGCCTTTATAATACTATAAACCTAAGCCAAATGATGAATGTACAACATTCTCCAAAACTATACAATAAGGTTGTATATTGGCTTTCCTCCCCAACAACTTGTGGCAATTCTTAATTGGGTCGATAGAGCGAATTATCTCTTCCCTGAACCGGTCTAGATAACTTTGTATGTGTTATTTTATCTCTGCTGCTTTGTTCTGTGTGGGGCATTCTGTGTCAAGAAGACTGTTCCATATGCTTGGACATTTATACCAGTTTTTGCTTTTGACTTAGTTTAATGTTCAATTTAAGAAATATAGTCAAAGATTTGTAGCCTTAATTTATTGTGAAATTTATCATAAATATATACATAAAGGTATATAAAACATATACTTTAAGTAATTTTCATAAAATGAATATCATATAACCAACATGCAAATGTACAAGCAGAATACTGACAGAAACCCATGGCCTTATATGTACCCCATTCAGCCATTCTTCATCCTAACTCTACTGAAATCACTTCCTGGCATTTTTTTTTTTTGTAGCTTTATCACTAACGTAGGGCCTCATCATCATTTGCATCCAGTCCACAGAAGATTAAAGAGAATATGGAAAGGGCACACGTTCGCTTTCAAGTGTAGAACAGTCAAATGTTGCAGCTCGGTACAAGAAAGACTGGGAAATGTGTGTTTTGGAAAAAGAGATGAACCGGTAGCAATCACTGCCATACCACACTAATCATATCTGTGCCTATCAAATATCATTGATGAGAAGATCAAATTTGGAAACTTAATGATGATCCTGGGACTTAGTAAGCAAAAATGAGCAGTGCAGGCTGCCTTTACTTGTTTCCATTTGTTATATAAGCCAGTATAAAATAATATATTTACATATTCTAAATTAGTCAATAGATAA
>NW_011889394.1:272777-273127 GCF_000151845.1 Pteropus vampyrus
AGGCTGCCTTTACTTGTTTCCATTTGTTATATAAGCCAGTATAAAATAATATATTTACATATTCTAAATTAGTCAATAGATAAAAATAGACATATCTTTTGACTCAGCAATTGCACTTCTGGGAATTTATAAAGAAAATGAAAACAATAACTATTAAAGATCTATGCACCTCAATATACATGGCAGCACAATTTACAATAGCCAGGATATGGAAGCAACCTAAACGCCCATCAACAGATGATTGCTTAAAGAAGCTATGTTTCATATGTACAATGGAATATTACTCAAGCATTATAAAATGAAATGCAACCATTTTCAATGACATGAATGGACCTAGAGGTTATTATGCT
>NW_011889394.1:273987-274498 GCF_000151845.1 Pteropus vampyrus
CATATGTACAATGGAATATTACTCAAGCATTATAAAATGAAATGCAACCATTTTCAATGACATGAATGGACCTAGAGGTTATTATGCTGAGTGAAATAAGTCAGAGAAAGACAAATACCACATGATTTCACTCATATGCGCAATCTAAAGAACAAATAAAACAATTTGATCAAACACTCACTCGCAAATATAGAAGACAATTTGATGACAGACATAAGGGATGGGTGTTGGAGGTCTGGAAGAATGGGGTGAAGGGTTAAAGAAGTACAAATTAGTAGTTGATAGATAGTCAGGGGGATGGGGAGCACATCATAGGGAATGCAGTTAGCATTAATATGTTGGCTAGGTTGAAAACCAGACAAGAGGAGGAGCAATTAGGGGGATCATTTTATAAACTATATAAATGTGTAACCAATGTACTGTATACTTGGAACTAATAAAAATAAATAAAATAAGTAAATTAGTCAATAGAGATGTAACATATGAAATATGAAAGATATAGGACATTATT
>NW_011889395.1:0-9851 GCF_000151845.1 Pteropus vampyrus
CAGCCCGCAAATCAGATCTTTCGGCTAAAATTCCCTAATCCGATATGCTCGTCTGAAGGTCTTGAATTATTTTCTCCCCCGAATAACGCATAGAAAAGAAAAAAAACAGAGCCCCTAGGGCAGAAGGAAAGGCACAGAAGGGGCTTCGCGTGGACTGCATGTCTGTTCAGGAGCAGCCAACGAGTCACTGGGAGGAAGCGGCGATGTGGCGTTGGGACGGACGTGGCGCCAGACCACGAAAATGACACGCTTCATTGCGAAGATGACAATACGGTCACATGGGGAAGACGCGTAAATGTGTGTGTGTGCGCGTGTGTGTGTGTGTGTGTGCGCGCGCGAGCGAGGAGTCCAAGCCTCGATTCACGTCTAAGCCGGACATTAGTGCAAAAGCAAAGATAAGGAAAATGCGCGTGGGTTACAAGGAGGGAACAAAACCCACCTGAGAAGGTCCGGGAGGAACCCGCCTCGCCCCCGCCAGAGACCCGCACAGACCGGTCTGCTTAAGGATGAACACACCGCGTGGCCCTCGAGCTGGCCGGGGCCACAGGGAGCCCGAGGTCTCATTACTCAGAGTTACTGTAAGTCACGGTCTAAACATTTAGAAGATGGTGCTGTAAGCTGCTCTCCCATCCCCAGACGGACGCTCCAGGGACCTGGGGGCGGGGTAGAGGGAGGGGCCCCTTTCCTCCCGCTTTACTTGACCGAAAGGCCGCCAGGTCTGAGCCTGCTGCTCTGAGCAGCTAACGGTGTCGGGTCAAAGCGAAGGAATACGGTAGGTTTCCCACATGTATACCTGTCCCAGAGCAAAAATAAAGTGCAAGTGGTGTCTTTGTACCTCACCATCACCGAGGCTTTTAAAAGGGCGTGTTCGTGCACGCGCTCCATCACGGGACGTCAGTCTCTCGCGTTAGTTTTGTTTTTGAATTTACTTTTTCTTCGATCCAGCGACAGTCTCCACTTTCCCCTCTTTTTGAAACGTCCGCATTTTTTTTTTCTCCTGCCACCTTCTTTCCCCTTCTAATATATTTGAATACTAAGTGACGCGTGCTCCATGTGTCCCGTCGGGAGACACGTAACACCAGCTTCTCCCATTTCTGGTGTTTTTATATAAAGCGTGTGCGTGTGTGCGCATGTGTGCATGCGTGCGTGTGTACACACGTGTGTGCGTGTGAACACAGCCACGTGCACGGGGCTAAGGCTTCCTTCCTCAGTGAAGGGGTGTTCCCTGGGTGGCTCCAAAGGGCCATTTCCTTGGTAATTAATAAGTAATTATTGAGAAGGCGCTTTCGTCAGCATCCTCATTGAAACTTCCCTCGCTGGTTTCGGCGTTCTTTGGCGGTTCTTGTCTGGTAATGTAGGTTTTGATTTTTTCCCACACCCGACCTTCCTATCCTTAAAGGCATCCTTCAACTTTTTTCGTTTATGGAAGAGAATAGCTTGTCTCCTGACCTCAGACTCAACATGTCTGATCTCAACGTCCTCTGATCTCAAATTTAGATTCTGCACATAGCTTCTGGCTTCGACTTCTGATCAAGTAAAATGCGTCAGAGTTTGTATTTCTAAGATTAGTTTCAGGATACTCATAATATTGCGGAGATATTTAAAACCACAGCATATCTCAATGACACTGTCCACGGTCAATTCAGAGACCGATCATTTGTTAAGGCTTTTCTAAGAAGAACATCTGAATCATTTTAGTAAACATTTTAGTAAAGGTTTTCTTCAGATCTGGTTACGTTTTCTGTATTATTATTATTATTGTCGTTGTTATTTGGCTTTTGTGATTGTGTTAAATGTGATCCGCATCGATGTAGTTTACTATATTTAGACTAATTGTATTCTCACTCAAGATTCACGAAACGATGGACAACAGGAAACTGTTTAAGTAATTAAGTCATGGAGGGATGAAAGGGATGAACGAAAACCTTTGACTTGCACGATTTTACGTCCAGTTACATAAGCTTGCAGATGATGGGGTTTTAGCTCAGCGTGTGTTAATTAGATTAACAGTTTCTGTTGCATCGATGATCTATGTCTGCATAACAAGCCGCCCCAACGCACAGCGGCTTAAAACGCCCACCGAGCGGTTTCTCGAGCTTTCGCGGCTTGGCCGTTTGGCCCGGGCCCATCCTCGCTTCCCCCGAGTCCGCCGGGCTCACTCGCGCGTTTGCAGTCCGCCGAGCTCGGCTCCGCGTTGCCGGCCAGGAGGGACGTTGGCTCACTCAGCGCGGTGAAGGCCGCGGTCAGGGGTGGGACAGGTGGGTGGGACAGCTGGCGGAGAAGCCGGGACCCGGGGCTTCCGAGCCGCGTCCGCGGGGTCATCACTGCCATGCCCTCAGGCCGCGGCCTCGCTCCTGAAAGCGTGGCGGACCCTTCTGTTGCAGAGATTCACCGGAGCGCAGACGAGGCGCGCGTGTTTCTCCTGGTCTGCGGGCTGAGACAGGTGAAAGACCCCCTGTACCTGGTGGACGCGTTCTCAGGTAGGCCTCGGAAGCCGCCTGCCGGCGGGAGCCCGGGCCCTGGGGCGGCAGCGCCACGCGGGCGTATGTGCAGCCCCTTCTCGCGCTCCGCACGTCGGCAGCACGGTTTCTAGATTGCTCCAGAAACCACCAGGAAAAGGACAGGGCCCTGTAGTGATTTCGGTGGTTTCCTGCTTCCCTGTGCCCGTAGCTTTTGAGGGAACCGTGAAGAAGTGGCCAGCGGCTCTAAGGCCCAGGCAGCGTTCACACACGTCGCTGTGTCTGGTGGGTTCCGGCCACGCTGCTTAAGTTGGTCTCTACGCCCTTCAGTACATTGCTGAGCTCCACCCTAATCACCTAATACCGTAGATATCCGAGTCACGCGTGACGTTCCAGAAAAATAGCACTTTACCGAAAAGCAAAATACGTCAACTATTTACATTTTAAATACACAGAATCCAAGTTGACCAAATTATTTAATGTGAATGAAAGAAAAATGATGAGAAATCATTTATGTCGTAGTGCGGTTAACAAACTGACTCGTTCGGAGCTGTGACTTACACCCATTTTAAAAGCATTTCTGTTCCTCTTTCTCCCCCAGCATGGCATCAAGAAGAACCCAGTGTGTACATGGTGATCGTGGGCCCCGAGGTAGGTCAACCTGCCATAAACACCTGTCTCTCTCTGTCGTCTCCTTCATACGTTTTATGGATTTTCTGAAATTAGTTTACTTACTCTTCGAACCAAATCATTTTGTTCTTTTTGAGTCAATAAAGTCTTTTTGCCTTTAAAAAAGAAAAAAGGAAACCAGACCAAGGTTAAAGATTACGAGGCTTTATGCGTCTTTACGATTAATCCATTACTACAAAGGGATAAAGAGTAAGTTCTTACGGAAACACGGAGTCCTGAAGAGCAGGTCGCCTAGCGGGAAGGTCCGTCTACACCATGCAGAAGGCAGGTGTCGCACATGGCCCAAATCGCCTTCGAAACTGCCCCGAGCTGGTCGCAAAAGAGCAGCCTCTGCGCTGAGTGCTCGGGTCTGTAGCCAACTTGCACGGGGACGGCAGCGGAGGCTCGTCAGCAGGGGGCGCACACGCGGGCGGGGAGGCGTCCACCCCTGACCGTGGCCGTCCCGGGGACCCCGGCGTCCCCACTCGCCCTGCCACGAATGCGGGTCAAGCGTGCGCCCTGGTCCCCACTCAGGCACTGGTCGTCTCGTGAATGTGAACTTGGATTTACTGCAGGAGGGTCGGACAACACAGCACACGTGGTGTTTCCAGCCGGTGAGACGGGATGCTGCAGGGACACCTCCCCGGCTTCACGGGGCTCCTGTTCTGGGGCTGCACGGCGTGCCCCCCCGAGAACGGCTTCCCTCGCTTCCGTCTGCACTTTGGCCCAGCAGGGAGAGGCGAGCGCGTGCGTGTCGAAGGCCCGCCCGAACTCGCCGCGTCACTCACCGCCCCTCGCAGGGCTGAGTGTCATTCTGCACAGCTCGGAGTCCCATCTGTGCTGAAATTCTTCCTCGTGTAGGCGTTCTAGCTCCCTAGGGACCCACGCAGCACCCTAGGGGGCACACGCACTTCTCGGCATCCTAAAACATCTTTGGAGATGATGGGTTTGTCTAGGAAAAGCCCACCTAACCCAATAAACGTATCCAAGGCTGGAATCTGGGTGGCCACATTGGCTGTCACCGGGAGAATGGAAGACCCCTTCTTCTGTGTCGTTTGGTATAACACACGCGCATGCGCGCGCACACACACACTCACACTCACACACACACACACTCACACACACACACACTCACACACACACACACACACTCACACACACACTCAATGCCAGCCTTGTGATAACAAGGTCGCTCCCAGCACTAATTAGCATTAAGTCTCCGTGGCGAAGCCGTTAATATTGTTACTATTTTTAAAATTCTTTTTTCGTCCTTCTGTCGGAAGAGCGTGATTGAAAGAAGTGGTGTCAGTTTGGTGCCAAGTCGCTGTGACCAAGCGTGACGGCCCCGAGCGGGCAGCTGTGGCGCCGAGAGCCACCTAGATGGGGCCGAGCGGCGTGGCCGTCCCGCCGTTTCCGTTTCCACGGCGCGTTCTGCTCGTGGCGCACGTGCGGGCTGTCCAGCTATGAAAATCCCCTTTAAACATCGGTCACGTCGACTTCACGACAAGAGCGACGTAAGCGGGGATCCAGGTGGCGTCAGGCCTGGCGGGTCGCGGGAGCGGGAGCGGGTGGCTGGAGCCTGGGAAGCGCTGCTTCTCCCGCGGCATCGACGGCTCGCGAGGCGGTTCGCCCGGGTGGAGCCGGGAGCTCTAAGTGACGAGCAGGCAGGAGAGGAGAAGCCTGGGAAGGGAGACCCGGAGAGCAGGTCTGGGACTCCGCCGTGGCGGGTCGCCACCCGAGAGTCACCGGTCCTTCGGTCCATCGCCATGAATTCTTAATAATGCCAAACACGTCTTCCAGGGGGCTCTCCACTGCCGTAACTAAAACCCGGAGGAAACGGGGCCATGATCCTTTGCTGGCAGCTTTGCCACTTAGCAAACGAGCGCCTGGCACGCTGCCCCCGTCACGCTTAGCCGGAGCTTCCCGAGGATTTGGTCACTTGTCCTCCACTCACGGGAGAGAGCGAGACTTCCAGATCCCAATGTGCCTGCGGCAACACAGCCTCCCAGAGGCCCCGCCTCCTGACACCGTCGCAGCTGCGTCTCGGATTTCAGCACACGGTTTGGGGATGCAGACATTCAGGCCACAGCAGTTTCCCGCCTCGTAAAAGGTCTTTATGGAACCAAGAAGAAAACGAGAGCCAGCACCCCAAAGGCCTTGACGTCATCTCGGCGGACAGCATGATTTCAGGGAATTTCTAAAGGCAGCATCAAACCCGTCAGTCACGAACTCCTTCGAAGAGCTTGTTTACTTCCGGGCCCCCCCCACCCCCACCATCGCCAGAGGGTTGGGAACCGACACACGGAGATTCAGGTTCAGGCCCCTCGTGTCTGACGCCCACGTGCGTGCGTTTGCTTTTCCACTGTAGCCAGTGCTGTGCCGGCGAGTGTTGACAAACAGTTCTCTGGGGACGGGGGCGGGGAGCTCTGTTGCCTAAAAGCCCTATTTGCCTATTTCCACGTGTAAAAGCTTTCACCATGGCCAGGTTCAAGTTGGGGCATGGCACATGTGTGCACACACACATACACAGGGACATGCACACACATGCACAAAGGGCACGTGCATGTGCGCACACGTACACGGGCACATGTATGCACACGTGCACATGCACAATGGGCACATGCACACACACACAACTGTGTGTATGCTCCCCACACACCCAGAAACACGCTTTATTAAACACTACTTTTACTTCACAGTGTTCACGCACTGATATTTAAAAAACTGTTCTATGCCACGCTTTGCTATTCTGTGCTATTCTATTCCATATCATTAAAGCAAAAGCTTGTTTTTACCCCAAAATTGATTTCACGATTAGCTCCATAATCTGAAGTTTGAGCGACACTAACTCGGGCCAACTGGATGGCGTGTGTGCGCGTGTGTGCGCGTGTGCGTGCGTGTGTGTGCACGCGTGCATGTCCCCTAAATGTGTGCCCCCAGAGAGGCCCGAGCCTTGCAGTGTCCCCAGTGGGCTGCCCGGCCTGGCCCGGCCCTGACGTCAGGTCCACTGCTCCCGACCACTGGGTTCCGGCCAGCTCCCCCGTGACCACTGTCAGACTGCCGAACACTGCGCATTTTCAGAGTCAAGGACTCAATTCAGCATTGCTTCTGAGTGCAGATCTAGCAGGACACTAAAACGAGTTTACATTTGAATTCGAACCTGTCCTACAGCGCTGCGGGTTAATATGCCGATAATTCAGGGATGAGTTGAGAAGTGGGTCAGAGGTCGACTCTTGGGACCTGTTAAAATCCAAATCTTAACGACTTTCCCACGCAGCAGACCAAGCGCCCCAAGTATCACAGTTACTTCTGGCGTCTGATGCGAGTCTGCTGTTCTTCAGCTCGTGTGTCCCGTGTTGACTGACGGCTCAGTGACCGAGTAAACCCTTCGGGTGTAAACCGTACCGTCCGGGGGCCTGTAGCGTTCCCAGGCCGGGCGCAGCGCCTCGCAGAGCGAGGCCGCGTCGCCCGGGTGACTAAGGGGATAGTCACAGTGCACATGGCAGCGACTCCGCGTGTCCACTCCTCTCCGTGGAGGGACCCCAGTGAAGACGGGGCCGCACGGCTCAGCCGGAGCCGCGGGCCGCAGGATCGGGCCACTCTGAGCAAATGCGGCTCATCCAAAGCTTGCGGGAGCTACTGGGAGAATCGTCGGGTGAGGCGAGGGGCAGGCTCGGGACCAGGCAGGAGCCAGGAAATCTCGGAGGCCGGGAGCCATAGCCGAGAATGCTTCTCACGAGGCATTGCACGGCCTCCACCCACCTTCTGTGTCCCGACCACTCCGCCCAAGGTCCAGGCACCCAGTGCCACTCCCGGCAGACCATACCCGGGGGCATGGGCGGAGAGAACCCCAAAGGAAGCGGGGCTCGCTTTGGCAGAAGAGGCGAAAGGATGCTGAAGAGCCGAAGAAAAAAATCCACGTCCGTAGCGAACACAGATCACCTGTTTGTGTTTATTAACGACCAGTCGCAGAGCTGACCACTCACTCCCGCCTGAGACTCCTGGCCTCTGGGACTTGCTGGTTCCTGCCTAAACCCAACGGCCATCGTTGGGCCATCGTTAGGGCCCCGGGGCCGTTGCGTCTGGTATCTGCGGCGACTCACCGCCCTTCCGTGAGGGGGCGGGGGACAGTGGTCTTCTGGCGGTGGAAATGGGGCTCCGCACGAAGCCGCGGTGAGGTGGCCCCTCACCCCGTCGTCTGCTGTGGAGCTGGGCCGCATGGCAGGTGGTCGGCAAGACCTCAGTAGGAGGCTTGGTTGTCTATATTTACTTCCCGTTCACGGACGTGGACGGTACACGTTTCGTCATGCGTGTTCACGTACGTGTGTCCAGCACATCTGTGCGTGCACGTCTCGGCACGTGTATATGCGTGCATCTATAGACTTAATTTACGGCCTCGTCGCGTCTTCGCGAAGCATGTATTGAGGGCCTCGGGTCACAGGCACGTGGACACGTCGCAGGGGATAGGACGGTCGTGGCCACTGCTCTCGTGGAGCGTAAGGTCCGGTTAGGAAGGCAGATGTGAACAAGTGACCACAGGCTGGACGTGTGTCCTCAGCGAAGGGAAGTCTGGGGTGGGAGCCGCCACATCTGCACCTGCCACTCCCCATGGCCAGGAGGTGCCTCCCACACTTTTCTTGTGAATATCATTAATTCCTCTGCCTTTTAATTGGCATTTTTTATTTTCCTGGCCATTTATAAAACAGTAGAGCATGTTTTGTGTTTAGCCGCCAAACACCTGTTTATTTGGGGGGTCGTTCTCAGCCGGGCGCTTCAGAGAGCTGGGTTCGAGCGGCCCAGAGAAGTCCCACGACTGTTTCCTGCCTCCAGCGGCTGGCGAGTGAGCCAAGCTTTCGAGCCCACACGATGTTGTTTGTGTGCCCTGCCCAGAGCCTTGCGGGGGAGTGGCCACATGCCAACGAGGGGCGGCGCACCTCTCCGCGCCTCAGTTTCCCCATCGGTAAGGCGGGCATGGCCAGGAAACGGCGCCCTGGACTCTGTGTGGCTGTGTCACCGGCGTCACCAGTGCCGTGATGCGGTGGTCGACCAGAGATGCCGCCGGGGTCCGCTCCCCGCGTGGCTGTGCCGGGGGCTGGCTCCGCGGCGGGGCGGCCCCGTCCGGCTTTGGTCCTCCCCTCACGCTGCTCCGACGGCTCAGCGCGGCCGTGTCGGCAAGCGGGGTCCCCCCAGTCAGGGGTCTCCGGCGCATGTGCTTTCTGGGGTGGCGCGAACGTCCGTTTCGAACGTGACGGCTTACCGACCTTTCTCAATTACTCCTTACAGCAAAGATGAGTTTCCTTAAGCCTGGGAGTTGAAACAATATGTTTTGCTAGAAAATAAATAAGCTTCAAAGGAAGAAATGAGAATTTTCTGGGCTGCTCGCTCCACTTTAAAGTTTCCTAACTCGCGCCGCTATTGAGTGGGAACAGCCAGCCTTCTCTTTGTGCTTATCTGGTCTTCGTTCTGTTCCATGTGGCTTCTCTGAGAGATTTAAAAATGAACTGACTGGGAAGGTAAATCCCGAAAAGTTGATGCAATTTCTACTTTCCACTTGGAAGGGGTCATTTCGCCTTCAGTTAAGTGTTAGTTTAAGTGTCAGGCGTCACAACGGTCTTGTAAAACTCGATTTTTTTTCCTCCTCGAGGAATTATTTTTACCTACATACGATCATCGTGAGAGCAGAAACGTGCTAGTAAAATTAAAAACAAGGACTTTCTGACTAAAAAGGATCATAAGTCAACTACGAATTGGAAAATTAGTACGAAGAGCCATAGGAGGCTTTCGCTGGGCTGTTTGCTCTGTCGCGATAAAACGCTAGCGTCATAATGTAATTCAGTCATCGAGGATGATTCCAGAAAAAAGAAGCAGAGACGGGCGATGTGGGGGGGGGGCGGGCCGCTGGGAAACCTGTCACTGAGCGAGTACGGTCGAGCGGGGAGCTCTGCGCAAGGCCCTGGGCACGGCGTCAGGAGGGAAACTGAGGCCGTACGGAGCAGAGACGGACGTAGCGAGAGGCGGCCGCGTGTGCCAGAAGGGTCTGGGGCGGGGACGTCCCCTCAGACGGGCGGCACTGGCCCGTCCCTGGGGGTGAGCGGGTGTCAGGGGCAGTGCGGGGCCTTCCTCGTGGAGAGAACGGCTTTCTCTGAGGAGGCAGGTGGGACACGGAAGGGAAGTGACCAGGCGAGCAGGTGGGCGCCCCGTGGCCACCCTGGCGTTTTGTGACCAGGCCGGAGTCCCAGAGCCGAATCGGGAGGCGGCAGAGCCCGGCTTCAGGGCCCCGACCTCCGGGGTGACCAGGCCCCGTGTCCCCTCGCGTGCGGGCCTGGCATGTCACAGCAGCCACCTGAGCACAGACACCTCGTGCCTCAAGTCGGGGCAACTCTAACAGGATCGTCGGCGGGAAATGAAGCGCAGGGCAGGCCGAGAGCGGCCACTGCCTCCTCCCCTGGCCCGTCACGTGCCCACGAGTTTTTCCCTGAAGGTCTTACTCGGGAGAGAGTAGCGTCTGCAGCGTCCAGGCCCCTTGTGTGCCCCATGGTGGCCCGTCACTTGCCCGCCCCACCCGAGGCAGGTGAGTCAGCAAGGAGATCCCGGCTCCTCCACGGCCGACCGCCCACCAGCTGGCGTTTTTCCCAAGGGGTCAAAAGTCACCCAAGAATGAGACTTCCGGGGGGAAATCGGAGGCAGAATCCGGGACTGGCAATTTTTCTGTTTCCGTTTATT
>NW_011889395.1:10979-13111 GCF_000151845.1 Pteropus vampyrus
GCGGACTCTGTCTCCTGCCGCTGCTCGTGTGTAAGTTGCCGTGTCAGAGCTCAGGTGTGAGCACGAACTGCGTTTTCCCTCATCTGCTCCCCCAGTGCCCCCGAGGTGCTGTTAGGTTTCTCGGTTTACAAATGAGGGGCCCCCGCCGTGAGTGGCACGGGGCGGGGCGGGACCGACCCCGGTGTCGGTGTCCAGGGCCCCTCGCGGTCTGTGCCACCGCGGCTTCTGGCCTCTGCGCCTCCACATAGGAGTCGGCCGAAGAAGCAGATGGAATGGAAAATGCTGTCATCGCGGACCAGCTTGAAAACATCACTGTTAATTTTCACACTAATTCCAAAAAAACATATTATCAGCAGAGATACAATGGGATGAACACAATGCCTGATCCACAGGACAGATTCCTCCCAGATTACTCCAGAATGAGGAATAAAATCCACGTTCAGGGAGATGAGGCTGTGAGTAATGAAAAAGTTGCACTTGGCTTTTTTTTTTATAATTGACATGTAATGTACATGCCATAAACATCACCATTTAAAGCGTGTAATCCAGTGGCCTTCTAGTATATTTGCAGAGTTTTGCCACCGTCACCCCTACCCACTTCTGGAACATGTTCATCACCACACCCATCAGCGGCCACTCCCCGCTCCCTCCTGCCCCAGCCCCGGGCACCCACAAACCTCCTTCCCGTCTCTGTGGATTTGCCTCTTCCTGGACATTCCATGTAAATGGGGTCGCCTCGCACGGGGTCCTCCCGTGTCTGGCTTCTCTACGGCCGAGCCGTGTGGTCCCCTGGCGTGGCTTGGCCGCCCCTTATCCCATCACCAGCTGGTGGACATGTCCTTGGCTTTAGAAGTGCGTTTCTAGGGAAGGCTCCGCATTAAAAATAAAATTCGAACTTTGTCTCAGATCCACGAAGGGGTTCGGCCGGGTCCACCTCAGCGGTGTCACAGCGAAACCCTCACGGGGGATCGGGCAGAGCTCCCCCCGGGGCCACGAACGCTTCTGACCCGAGGCCTGGAATTGGGGGGCTTGGGGGTCTGGCCCCGTGGCGCCCCACTTCCCCATGCTCCGGCCCGACAGGCCAACCGAACAGCAGTGCACGTGCGCTTCTGAGCCTGCTCTCGGGTCCTCTCGTCCTGCGCGGCGGGGACCCCAGCTCTGCCGCCGTTCCCCGGTGACTCAGGCTCACCCCGCGCTCACCCGGGACCCTGTCCTCGTCTCCTTCCAGGTCGATCCCGTGTTCACCCGGGAAGTGAAGGCCGGAGTGAGGAGGTAAGCAGAGGCGGTGGGCGGGCCTGGGGGAGGTCCCGGTGCCCAGGTCCCTGCAGTGGTCACCGTGTCCCGGGCTCCGTTCCCAGCGCCTCGCAGATGACTCCTCACCTGGCCCGCCGGTGCCGCTCTGAGGGCCTAGGTGCCACGCGTCCCCATTCACAGGCGGGAAATGGGGAGCGTAAGCCATCCCTGGCGGGTGTCGGTGACGCCTGTGGGATGTCCAGCCTCGCTAGCTCGGGGACGTGCCTCAGGATGGTGTTCGCTGGTCACATTGGCAAAAACCAAAAAGACTTGAAATATCGAGGGTTTGGTCACATGGGGGGAAGCTGCCCTCCTCCCGTGCTCTGCCACCGAGCGTGGGGACCGCCGCCCCATTTGGAGAGCGGTTTGTCAGAGCGTTTGGTGTAAACTGCATCTGTCGGCCCGTAACAGAGACCCACAACGCCGGCCTGAGCACACTGGGGCTTAAACGCTCACGTAAAAAATCCGATGTGCTCGGTCCAGGACCAGGTAAGGCTCAGGGACGTGGGCTCCTCGCTGTCCTGCTGTCCCTCGCCTGTGGCTTCCATCCTCACCGTGACAAGGTGGTTGCAGAGCGCCACCCATCACATCCCACCTCGTACGTGGGGAGACCTTTAAGGGCCAGGGCCAGAGCATCATGCCCCAGTGGGGTCGGCCTCCTCTTAGGTGATTCCCCCCTGGACCCCCAGGACTCCGCCCACCATGCTGCCACCCCAGCAGCCAAGGGGCCCGGATCATGATGATTTTATCCCATACGCAGCTAGGTGACTTTATATGGCTCTTAGACTCAGAAACCACACCTGTAAAAGCATATCAATTACACGGAGGGCCGAGTGCCC
>NW_011889395.1:13161-15544 GCF_000151845.1 Pteropus vampyrus
GTCCAGCCTCGCTAGCTCGGGGACGTGCCTCAGGATGGTGTTCGCTGGTCACATTGGCAAAAACCAAAAAGACTTGAAATATCGAGGGTTTGGTCGCGTGGGGGGAAGCTGCCCTCCTCCCGTGCTCTGCCGCCGAACGTGGGGACCGCCGCCCCATTTGGAGAGCGGTTTGTCAGAGTGTTTGGTGTAAACTGCATCTGTCGGCCCGTAACAGAGACCCACAACGCCGGCCTGAGCACACTGGGGTTTAAACGCTCACGTAAAAAATCTGATGTGCTCGGTCCAGGACCAGGTAAGGCTCAGGGACGTGGGCTCCTCGCTGTCCTGCTGTCCCTCGCCTGTGGCTTCCATCGTCACCGTGACAAGGTGGTTGCAGAGCGCCACCCATCACATCCCACCTCGTACGTGGGGAGACCTTTAAGGGCCAGGGCCAGAGCATCATGCCCCAGTGGGGTCGGCCTCCTCTTAGGTGATTCCCCCCTGGACCCCCAGGACTCCGCCCACCATGCTGCCACCCCAGCAGCCAAGGGGCCCGTTTATCCCATACGCAGCTAGGTGACTTTATATGGCTCTTAGACTCAGAAACCACACCTGTAAAAGCATATCAATTACACGGAGGGCCGAGTGCCCTAACCACGGCGGGGGACGGGGTGCGGAGGGGGGGGTAGAGAAGTCAAAACTGTGGGACGAGATAATCAAGACGGCGGAAATTGTCACCTCTGAGGCGGGAACGTGGGCGTTGGCCGAGTCATTCTATCAGGATTTCTGTTTCTCTCTGTTTATTATACATCTTATCGTCTCTACTAGCATCTTTTCAAAAGGTTGTTTGGAAAAGGGTCGAATAATTCGAAAAGGGCCGTTTCCTCGGTCCTTCAGGGGAAAATGGCGAAAAGTTCACCTCCGACCTCCGGTGTCTGGGCCGCGGGCTGTCCCCCTGCTTTATGGGAGACGCCCGCGTGGGGAGGGTCCGCGGCCGGTCCCGGCCGTCCGCGAGGGCCCCGCGGTGGGCACACTCGCCTGCCCCTGTCGTTGCAGGGCTGCGGGGGTGCGGCTGCTCCCCGAGATGGCGCAGGGGGACCTGCACGCCGCCCTCAAGAACTGCTCTGCGCTGGTGAACAGCTCCGTCTCCGAAGGCATGTCCGCTGCGGTGCTGGAGGTGAGGGCCCGGGGGCCTGGGCGTGCCGCGGGGCCGTGGTACGGGGGTCCTCGCCGGGGGCTGGGGGCGGGCGGCGATGCCCCTGCCCATCTCGCAGCTCGCGAAGAGCAAGCGCGTTTCCTCGGGGGTTCGAAAGCCGCTGTGTGTTCTCTCTGCGACGGGACGAAGATCGTTCCCTCCCACGTCGCAGTTTCTCCCCGCCGGGCGTCCCCGTGGGCAGGCGGCGGGGCGGAGGCTGGAGAGGGCGCGGGGCGGAGGCGCGGCTTTGCAAGGAGCCTCTGTTTTCGTGGTTTCTTCCCCCTTTTTCCAGTGTGTTCTTTCACCCCAGAATGCGGGGGTAGAGAGGGCCTGGGAGGGGAGACGGCGCAGAGCAGACGGCTCGGCGGCCGGGGCACAATTTCAGCTCCCTCGCCAAGCGGCTGGCCTGTCGAGTTGCCTGGTTGGCGTGGGCCGGGGGCGCACCCTCTGGCCAGCCCCGGGGCCCTCACCGGCTCCCCTGTGCTTGGCGGGGAGAGGCGTGAATAACGAGCCTCCGCCGCGGACCCCCCGCGCCGGTGACACGCCGTCTCCCTCCCCGGAGGGCTTCTCGGTCCCGGGTCTGCTCAGAGGGTGCTGTGGGGGCATCGTAAGTATTCGTGAGATCCCCGAGTCCCTCGGACACGCATTGAAATTTTTTACCTTAGTGGCTGAAGGTACAGTCTGCGAAACGTAGCGCTTCAGAGAACTTGGTAACTAATCCAGGAAAAAATCCTCCCTCGGTTTAAGAAATGACCGATGTTGCACACCTGATACTTTCTTTTAATGTGGCATCATTTTAAAAATATCAATCCAAACCGTCGAGGGCAGGGGGGAGGCCCGCATCCTCGCCCGTGACTCCAGCATCAGACGCCTCCGAAGCCCCGAGTGTGGGCTTGTAATGCTTTTATCCGCAGCCAGATGTCAGCACCTCGGTCTGAGGTCAAGGCTCAGCATTCATCTCTGTGGTCTGAAATCAGCTTCGGCTGTAGTCACGGGCCGTGCAGCCTGTCCCTCAGCTTGGCCCGAGAACCGCGCGTTGTCACAGGGCCTGTCCTGGAGCCACCCCACCCCCACCCCCCGTAAATATCCCCCCCAGCGTCTGAAGAGAAGGCGAAGTGGGATTCGGGAATGAGTTTTAACCAGCACACACAGCATTTCACTGCAGACGAGTGGCTGTCAAATCTCACTTGCCTTCAAGGGAAAGGCAGC
>NW_011889395.1:17032-27199 GCF_000151845.1 Pteropus vampyrus
CAGGGCAGGCAGAGGGTCCGATGACAGCAGACAGGGCAGGCAGAGGGTCCGATGACAGCCAGCTCGCCCAGGCGTCAGATGCCTCCGGGACATCCCGCTCTTGCTTAAGACGACCCCTTTCTTCAAGAGCGTTTGATTTTCAAGAGGCGACTTCGGAATCCGTGTCCTGTGAACGTGGGGCCCTCAGAGCGTCTTCTTGCAGCGTCTCCCTCTCCCCGCTCTGCAGCTTCATGCCCCGGATTGCGTTCTACCTTTTCTGCCGAATAGCGGTTTTTCTTAGAGACGAGGGGTGTGACCTCCGCGTCCTCGCTGCTCATCCGGAGTCTAGCTCAGTGCCGCCGACCACCGGGAAATGTGAATCAGGCCGAGCGAAGCTCAGCTGCCGCCCAGCACCACCTCCCCGGCTCCTCCGCTCGGGGTCCCATCGCCTAAGCCTCGCCGCCTGCAGGTTGGTAGCAACTATTTGTTAAATGCGCGACGGGGAGTGGACGGTCTCAGCGGCAGGTGGCTTCGCCCATGTGACGGGCGCTTGGCGAGCGTGGTCGAGCTGACGCACAAACGGGCTGCTCGGGAGGGATGGCGAGACCTCCCGAGCCCGAGGAGGGATCTGCACTGTGTCGCCGTCGGCGTCGGCGTCGGCGTCGGCCGGGTCTGTGGGCCCCTGGTCTCTGGTTTCGCGGCTGCGCGTTTGCACCTTGACCTCCATCGCTGCATCCTCAGCTGTAGATCCCTCCTCTCAGCCTACGCCTCTGGCGTAGTCTCCGCCGGCGTACTGGTGCTCACCCGGCGCCGGTGGACAAAGGGACCAGTTGAACTTGAGCGCTGCAGGGACCACCCGGGATGGAACAAGATGCAAACGGCTCGGCGCGGGCCCCGGGTGCCGCCCGGCCCCTTCCCGAGCCCCGGTCCTACGCGAGGTGGAGGGACGAGGCGAGATGACCTCCGAGGTGTCGTCCACCTGGCGCAGTCTGCCGTCGGCCGACGAATGCCTAGACGCGAAGTCACAGCGAGCTGACGACCTGCTCTGTGTCGTGGGCACAGAGAGGAGCCACCGGGCAGCACGAGCCTGTGAGTGGTGTCGCTCACTGTGCTTAGCACACCACGGCCTCACAGCGCATGCGTCAGCGTCCTGGTCAGCGCGAGCCACCATCATGTAAGCGGTATTCGTGCCGCAGTCCTCCGAAGTTCTCAGCTCCACGCACACTTCAGTTGCTCGCTCCCATGTGGTAAGCGGAGGCCCAGGAAGGCGAGTGTCGTGGGTCAGCGTCCTTCCTGGCCCAGTGGCTCTTCGCCCTGGCTGTGCCTCAGAATCACCTGAGGGGCTTTCGCAAATGTCTGACCGTTGTGTTAGGGTCACAGGGTGGGAGTGGGGGAGTTGGTGCCCAGGCGTTGAAATTGTACCCCATCACACCTACCAACTGGGGTGCACAGTGAGGTTGAGACCTGCCATGCTAGCTGATGGCAAAGACGGTAAGACCAAGAGCTCGTCAAGACCAAGTCCGTCCAAGACCAAGTCCGTCCAAGACCAAGACTATCCAAGACCAAGTCCGTCCAAGACCAAGTCCGTCCAAGACCAAGTCCATCCAAGACCAAGTCCGTCCAAGACCAAGTCCATCCAAGACCAAGTCCGTCCAAAACCAAGTCCGTCCAAGACCAAGTCCATCCAAGACCAAGTCCATCCCAGACCAAGGCCCCGTGCTTTCCCCAAACACCAGAGTGCACCTGTGCCATGTCAGAGGCCAGGCAGTCTGGCCAGTGAGTCCATAAAGCACTCCGACCCTCATGGTGAGATGCGCCATCTCGGGAAACTTCGCCTGTGCCACCCAGTTCCCTGTCCCGAAGTGTCATGACGATCGCCGATGCCAGTCTTTACCGTACGAAACGGAAGTGGAGAACCATGACCTGGAGCTTTCCGTGACCGCAAAACACCACCGAGAGGCCCCAACCAGGGGGGCCCGTCGCTGTTTCCGGGAGGTGGCCGTGTAGCTGGAGACGAGCGGGAAGCTGGTGGCTCTCGTCCACGCATCAAGCCAGCTCTGCTTCACCCTGACAGCAGAAACAGAAGAGTCTCGGGGGGCAGAGAGGAGGTGCGTCCCCACCCCCTCCTCATTGTGGGGGGCCTGGAACCTCAACTCAGTGTCCTGAGAGGACGTAGGTGGCATGGGACCGGAAACCAGGTGAGCCGCACGGCGCAGCTGGGCCCCGGGCCCCGCACGTGTCCACACGCACCCGTGTGACATGCACCGTTCCGGGCACGTGGGTGAGGGCAGCAGGTGGGCCGTCTGAGTGAGTCCCTTCGGAGTCCTCGAGGGCCCCATGCGAGACTCGGAGCAGCTGGAACTGGGTGACTTCACATTTCTGAAAAGCGAATGTTGCCATCACGACCAGACTTCTGCCACCTGGAGGTGGACAGCACGGCGGAACCATGTTGCCCGTGGGCGGCCGGAGCGGGCGGTGGGTTGGCTGAGCTTGCAGACCGGTCCTGGCTCCCGACTGCAGCTTGCGAAGGGGTGACTGTCACCTGCTGAAAGGCACTGGCCAGGGCGGCAGGAATGGCTCGGAGTCAATGCAGCATGGTGACGGGGGCCTCGGGAGAGCCGGCCTAATCCTGTCCGTCCTGGGAAGCAAGGTCCCCGTGCCAGGCCATGTCGGGCTGCGGGGCGCCACGTGCTGACCGCAGACCTCCGGGAATGGAAAGTCTGCTTGCTGAACACCCGGAGGGATAAGTCACGTCCCTCCTTGCTGTGTTCCGTGTGCCCAGGGGACACGTTCGGTCCTCTTGGCTTTCACGCCGCTCGTGCTGGAAGAAAGTACCTCCCCAGGACGGTGACGATGACTGAAAACGTGGCCTCCAAACGGGGGTGGGGGGGTCCTCGGTGACACGGGGGTAACTGTCGGAGAGACGACAGCGTGTCGTCTGGCAAATGCAGTCCGCAGTGAAAACCCAGCGGGTGTCACCGTCTGCCAAGCCGGGCTTTCGGGAGACGCCCGAGGTCCAGTTAACTTGAGCAGTGACTCGCCACCGGTGGGCGCGTCGGGCCAGAGGCCCTAAAACCATCGCCCACCTGGCCCCTCTCCTCTTCCCACCTGTAGGCGATGGATCTGGAAGTTCCGGTCTTGGCCAGAAACATCCCTGGGAACGCTGCCGTGGTGACACACGAGGTGACGGGACTGCTGTTCTCTGACCCTCAGGTAAGGGGCTTGCGCCCTGCTTCCTTCCACCTGTGCAGGTGGCTCACGTGCGCCCTGCCCTCAGTCTGTGCCTCGCGCGCTTTCGTCAGCTCTCAGCATGCCCCTCAGGGGCAGCAGACGCCCCGTGTGACACATGGCGGCCGCTGTGACCACACGGCGGCCGCCAGGACGTGCGGCGGGAGGAAACGGGGGACTTTAGGGAACAGGACGCCCCGGTTCCATTCCTGGTGCCGCCGCCGCCGAGCAGCGTGACCCCCAGCCGGCCACGTCGCCTCTTAGAGCACAGGCTTCTGATTTCTAAAACGGTGCTCCTCACATACAGTCCTGCGTTTCTGGGACACCGAGTGGCGTTCAGAACACCGCCCCCTATCTGATGCCCGTGGCCAAGTGTGCAGAACAGGCAGGGTGCTCTCGCGTCGTGCACACACACCCGTGCTGGAAAACAAAATACAGCAGGTGCACCCAGTGACATCTGGGGCGCACGGGTGTGCCAGGACCTCCCAGGATGCGTGCGAGGGGGTTCCCCGTTCGCCAGGTCCCGGGGTCCCAAGGACGTGCCCTCCTGAACCCCTCGGGACCATGCGCAGGGCGTGGGCTGTGGCCTGAGTGCCCAGGCTCGGTTTTCCCCCCGGGACGAGTGTCGTTGGTTCTAGGTCCTGCTCTCCGAGGTGTGACGGGGCCAGACGGGCGGGCCGACAGGCTGGGTGGCACACAGCACACGGTCGGAGCGGGGCTGCCTCATCACCAGGGGCCAGGCACGCCTCCCGCCCGCGCCCGTGGGGGTTGGGTACGCTTCTCAGACCCAGCCTTTGTCCTGTAAGTCTCCCGTTTTAAAACTCAGGTTCGACTTAGCACCGTGTGTAACACAGAAGCACACGTTACAGTCAGGAGCATAGCGGTTTATGCTTAAAAGGCTTAGTCAGCGCAGACATTTGAAAGTTCTGTTTTTCAACTTTCTTGTAGCTGAGGTTCAATCTCAGATTTTGCTTTCCCTGAATATGATGATGGGTCCTCTCTCTTTACCATCTGTTTGTGGAGAGATGGCAGCCAGCTTCGTGGGGCGGGGTGGGGGGCCTGCAGGTAGCTAGGCCTGGCCAGCCCTGCAGGACGCACTGGCTCGCCTGGGGACCGACAGTGAGGACACTCTAGGGCCCAGGGCTTACCTGTCATTGTCTAGCAGAAGGCGAACCATGCGCTAACGCCTTTCAATAGAACACCTAAGGCCGAAACAGTATCTGGACGCGTGAAGAGTTTACACAGTTAGGCTGATTCTCCAGACAAAGCCTGACTGCTTAAACCACAGTTTGGATCTCTCGGGATCGACGCTGGCCGAGTTCTAGGTCAGAGGGTCAGAGAATGTTGTCTCCACCCCGGCAAAGACGTCTCCTCCTCGTCCCCCCCAAACGCAATGACATTTACGTTACAGTTTGATTTGAGAGGACCCTGACTTTATCTGTGCACGTCTGGAAAGCACCCACTTGCACGTGGGCATGGCAGGGCACACGCTGGCTGCCCGGGCATCCTAGGGCATTATTAAAATCACTTCTCTGCCGTGCCCAAGCCACCTCTGCTGGCGGCTGGCCTCCCGTGGCCCCAAGGAAAGACACGGGGTTTGGGCTGTCTGGGGAAGGACAGGAAGCGCAACTGACGACTCCAGTTTGTCTCTGGATGTTCCTCCTGGCGTGAGCGAGCGTCTGTGAGGGTGTGAGAGTGTGAGTGTGTGTCTGTGTGTGCATGAGCGTGTGAGTGTGTTAGTGTGAGTGTGCATGAGTGAGTCTGCATGAGTGTGTGAATGTTAGAGTGTGTGAATGTGTATGAGTATGTGAGTGTGACTATGAATATGTACGTGTGAGTGCGAGTGTATGTGAGTGTGAGCATGAGTTTCAGTGTGTGAGCATCTGAGTGTGTGTGTCAGTGTGTGAGTGTGTGTGCGTGTGAGTAGGTGAGTGTGAGAGTGAGTGTGAGTATATGTGAGTGAGTGTTACTGTGAGCGTGTGAGCATGAGTGCATGCGTGTGTGTGAGCATCTGAGTGTGTGTCAGTGAGTGTGTGCATGTGAGTAGGTGAGTGCATGAGTGTGTGAGCATCTGAGTGTGTGTCAGTGAGTGTGTGTGCATGTGAGTAGGTGAGTGTGAGTGTGTGTGTCAGTGAGTGTGTGTGGTGTGTGCATGGATGTGTGTGTGTGTGTGCGAGTGTGAGCATGTGAGTTTGAGTGTGTGAGTGTGTGTGTATGAGCATGTGAGCATCTGAGTGTCAGTGAGAGTGTGAGTGTGAGCATGTGAGTATGAGTGTATGTGAGTGTGTTACTGTGAGCATGTGAGCATGAGTGCATGAGTGTGTGTGAGCATCTGAGTGTGCGTCAGTATGTGAGTGTGTGTGCATGTGAGTAGGTGAGTGTGAGTGTGTGTGTCAGTGAGTGTGTGTGTGCGCGTAGGTGTGAGTGTTACTGTGAGTGTGTGAGCATCTGAGTGTGTCAGTATGTGAGTGTGTGCGTGTGAGTAGGTGAGTGTGAGTGTGTGTCAGTGAGTGTGTGAGTGTGAGTGTGAGTGAGTGCGATGCTCAGCCCATCCCGATGCTTGTGCTGACTCTCATTTCCCTGAGAAGCGTCCGCTCCGGGGCGGGCAGGCGGCAGGCAGGGCCGGAGCCGGTGCGGACGGGGCCGATGCTTGTGCTGACTCTCATTTCCCTGAGAAGCGTCCGCTCCGGGGCGGGCAGGCGGCAGGCAGGGCCGGAGCCGGTGCGGACGGGGCGGGAACCGGTGCGGACGGGGCTCCGGCTGCCACCCCTGTCCCCCCGTCATTCGCGTTGCGTTCTCTCCACCCCACCCCCCCGCAGGAGTTCGTCCAGCTGGCAAAGAGACTGGTGAGTGATCCCGCCTTAGAAAGAGGAATCGTGGCCAACGGGAGGGAGTACGTGAGGACCTACCACTCTTGGCAGGTGGAAAGAGCCACCTATCAGCACCTCGTCAGGACACTCGTGGGGGCCTCCGAGGACTGAGGGCGCCCGCACGGTGCCCGCCACGCACCAGCCTCCGCCGCCTTCAGATGCGCAGCCCTGGGCGAGTAGCTCCTGGGCCCGCGGGTCCAGCCAGCCCAGGAAGCAGGCCCAGCCTCGTGGGAATCGCAGACGTGTGGGTCATAGGGCGGCTCACCCCAAACTCCGCACTTCCAGATCAGCCGGAATCGTGGCCACCAGAGCAGGGGAGGGGTAGCGGGTCTTAGGGAGAATCGGGGAAAGATCGGATTAGCTGCTTTGGGACTTTCTTGGGCACAGCAGGGCTTATTCGAAGCCATCACAGGGAGGCACCGTCACCCGTCTCCTGATGACCCGCGAGCCAGCATCGTCTGCTCAGAACACAGAAACGCAGCGAACAGGTCCTGGCGGCACGTTTCACGCGGTCCGGACTCTCCGGCGAGTCTGGGTCCTGACGACACGCGATGGGCCCCGGCGACACTGGGGCCCGGGCCGGTGCGGCCCTCCTCCCAGCTGAGTGGCGGGAGGGGAGCGGGCGCCCCCTGCAAAAGCAGGCAGATCCCCCGTCAGCTCTGGCTGCTGCTCGGCCAGATTCCAGTCGAAACTGGGTTGGCACGAGGGCCACGTCACCTGTGGCCTCGCACCCTGCACGTGGCCCTGAGCTGGACCTGGGTCCCTGGGGTCACCACATCCCTCCACCTCCTCCCAGCACCAGGCGCCCAGGGCCGGCAGGCCGGGGTTTGAGTGACGTTATGCAGCATTCCAGCGAGTTTCGTCAAGGGCGGCATTTTCTGTCGCGATGCCTTACCACCCCGGCTCGGCGTCCTGAGGACACGGGCTGCTCTTTCTTTCGGCGGCTGCTGCCTCTGTGGGATCCTGAAATTGTTGCATTCCAGTGGACGTTCCGTGACGATTAAGAGGGCGTGGGTGACGTGCTCCATGGCACGTGTGACGGAGAAAGCAACGGGCATGCAGGGGGACGGGTGCAAAGCAGGCCCCAGGCCCGTCGCGGGAGTGTTTGGTGGCGTCTGCTCGGAGGGAGAGGCCTCCCCATCCTGGGATGTTTTGCTTTACGATCACCGTGCTTTTAAAGAAATGGCCAGACCTGCACCTTGCTTTTTTAAAAGAATAAGTCTCAAATTAAACTTCTTAACCTCTGGTGACGCGGGATGAGACCGGCACGTGTAGGCTCTGGGCCATGTTACTGGACGCCACAATCTCAGAGCGAGTCCCTCTCCGGAAGGGCCGTCGCTGGGAACGGTGGGTGCTCCTCACTCCCGGGACATGCGGTCCTGCTCACCCCAGTCCCCCCACCTGCTTGGCATGTGACGGGCACAAGCCCCCAGGGCCCCTGTCTGGGCACAGAGAGGGGAGGGCGGGACACACAGAGCCCATGTTCGGGGCAGGCGGCTCGGTCTGAATCTGGAAGGAGCGATGCCACCTCTGAAAGGCCCAGCGCTGTCTTGGTCCCGTCCGGTGACGCCGCTGGCCCCTGGAACCTGCACTCTGCCCGTCGTTATCCGACGTGTTGACGCAAACGCGCGCGAGGCCTCGTGCGCCTTGGGGAAGGGCGTGTTTTTAAGTCAATAAAGCGTGTCGCCGACAGCTGCACGTAACAGCCGCTGCTTGTTCTCATTCCGGGCGGCGCTCTGCGAGAAACAGCCCCCTGGTCCCCAGACCCTGCGCCTTACACGATGACACACGAGCGTGGGCATGAGAGGGGCGTCAAACGCCGTCACCGTTTTAACGCCGAAGGAGAGAAGCGACAAAACGCCTCCCGGCAAACAGCCAGCGGGGTTCGCTTTCCTGCTCGGTCACCTCTGTGCGCAAACGTTTTGCGTGTCGTTTTCAGGCTGCCGACGTCCGGGCTGGGGCGACTCCGAGGGTGAGTTTCCAGGTCGAGCTGAGAGACGACAGCCTTCGTGCCCGGAGGGTGCTGCGTTTCGTGGGTGCGGAGGCCCGCGGCGCGGAGGCGGTGCTCACAGCCCATCGGCGGGCCGCGGGGTCGGCGCCCACAGCTTCGTGTGGCGATCACGCCTTTCCTGCCCCGCGATCTCACGGGATGAGCACGGTGGGGCCTTTGGGGTCTGACAAGTTCATCGCGCATCTCACGGTTTGCGACAGCCGGCCGCGTACGCTCTCCTTGCCAATGGCAGCGCGCAGCCCAGAGGTCGCCTCGTGGCCCCGGCAGACCTGGAATTTGCAGCTGCCTGGTCTCGGCGCGGACCGCCGCCCTCACCCCGCTCAGTTAAAGGTGGGACGTTTTCCGACAGCGTCTGACCTCTCAACAGGCGATGGGGCGTCAAGAGCCCCTTGAACCCCTGTGCTGGCCTCGGTAGCCGTTGTTTGCACAGGACATGGCCTTTTTCCCTGAAGGGTCTCGGTGGTTGAACTGGCCTGGTTATCACTGATCCGCGGCTCCCTCCGGGTCGGGGCGGGGGGCTGGCTCTCCTGCGTCTGGCCCCCCTCCCTCTTCCTTTCTCGCATCTCCCATGCCAGACCCTCACGTCCCCTTTGGGACGCAGTGTGCTCTTGGGGAGTCAGGGGGATGATGTGGGAATGACACAGGAGAAGACCTCCCTGTCTCGGATGCTACATCAGAGTCTTGGGGGCCCAGCCCTGAAGCCTCTGCGACTCAGTGTGTGGGCGACGTGACTCGAGGGCCTGCATGAGCAGGGGCCAGGATGTCACAGAAGACGAGGACAATCTAAGAAGAGCTGGGGGGAAACGATCGCAGACGAATGGGCTGGATTTGTCTGTGTTCCAGAGTTTACTGCGCGTTCGCAATCGAAACTCTCAGCGCAGGGCCGAGGACGATTCTCACGCACACAGCAAACCCAACGGCAAATGCCGCACCCCACCGGGCCGTCACCCGCCGTCCCAGAGCGTCTCTCCTGCCTTCGATGTTTGTTTTCGTCCGCGGCATCGGCCCCGTCGTCGTCCCCGTGGCCGTCCCCCTGCTGGGCGGTCACCCGGTCTCGTGCTGCCCGGCCCGTCGCCTGTGCTTCGAGCCCTTCAGCAGACGTGCGTTTCTTCCGTTTCGGGATGTCCTGCAACCCTGGCCACGTCCGCGGATTAGCTCTTCGGTTCGTTTGCCTTGTGTCGGCATCGGAGCGTTTGAACCGTGAACGGCAGTGAGAGAGAGGCCGACTTCACGCCGGTTTGGGGCCAGGAAGAGCACTGAGCGTTGCGTTTGGTTCCAAAGGACAGTGGCTTAAGAAGAGAAATGCGTTTTGTTTGTTTCTTTGTTTGTTTCGTTTTTTCTCTCGAGTAAAGAGGTTAATGGAGCATATGTGGTGTTTTCCAGGCTCAGGGACTCAGATCCCTCCGGCCTGTTGTTCCTCCTGCCTCAGTATGAGGCCGTCTCTACCTCAGGATGCAAGGTGGCTGCCCAGGCAACACCATCGTGCCTGACTCCAGGCTGCAGGAAGTCGGCAGGTGGGGACAGAGACGTGTCTCCTCCCTGTCAGGACAGTTCCCGCTTCCACTTCCTTAGCTGGCCAGACCCAGTGGCAAGAGAAGCTTGGAAATGCGGGCTTTTCCTCGAGCAGCCCTGCGCCCAGTTAAAAACCAGGGTCTGTGGTAAAGGACGGGGAAGATGCACACGAAGGGGGAGCTGGGGGTTGCAGAGCCACCGAGACCGACCGGCTCAGGTTCTGCAGTGGTCACAGGCACCTTCTTTGTCCTGGTCACCGAATAGCTTCCGATGCCAAGAGAAGTGTTTTCCACAAGGTTTTACATTAGCTCTTAAGGCCACCGTGACGCAGCTCCCTTTGTCCCGGGGCCACGTCTGTATACGAGCTCCCGGCCGGCACAGTGGATCGGTCACCGCCACACGGACACCCGGGGCCCGTGCGTACGCGGGTTCTCATCAGAATCTGCTACCGTGTCCCTCTGCGTCGGGCCAAACGCGGTCCCGGAACACACAGGACAATAACACGTGTCCACTACGTGTATGTAATTTCGGTCATTCCGAATGTGTTTAGGTTCTAAAGATAGTGTT
>NW_011889395.1:28235-32116 GCF_000151845.1 Pteropus vampyrus
CCAGCGGAGAGAAACATCTTTCCAAAAGGTTACACCATTCTGCTGAGTTACAAAAGCTTTCTCCTTGGGAGCAACAGCGACAGAAATTGATGTCATCGTGCCCTTCCGAGTACAATGCCCTCGAAATCACTCTGTGGGCTTCACAAAGCCTCGGCTATTACAAGAGGTTAGCTTCATTTAAAATGGATTTTCTTCTTCGGCATCTGATAGAAAAATGTGCTAAGTATTTCTCCACATCAGCGAGGTTTATGACCAGGTGTTTGTGAGACTCTGGAGAGCCGGGGCCGAGCACTACCCGGCGGCGAGCCTTCTGCCTGGGTATTTGGTGCGGACTCCTCAGTCTTAGAAAGAGCTGGAAAGCCGCTTACGCAGCCTAAGTATCGGCTCGATTTCCGTTTGCTAAGAAGGCTTCGGTCTCTCTGCTCCCTGCATCCAGAGGCTCCGTGGGCATATAAGCAACTGTAAGACACGAGGTGATTGAAAAAGCAGCTGCGCGTGTGACTTAAAATGGTGTCGCTCCTCCAGGTCGGTGGGTAAGAGCAAGCATTAAGCGAACTCTCTGTGCCAGGCGCCCAGCTCGGTGCTGGCAACGGTGAACTTTGCCCCAGCCCGGTGTGCCCAGAAAACAGGAGAGATTTCTGTTCAGGGAGAGTGTTGTTCGCAAAGCACCTCCCTTTCCCACGTGACTTAGGGGGACTCACAGCGTCCCAGGTTTACCAGGGCCAGGGCCGTAGACCCTCCAAATTCCCAGTCTGTGTCTCATCAGCGAGCAGCTGACCTGCTTTCCCCGGTGATCAATCATCTCAAAAGGCTTGTTAATCAGACCTTGCTGAAGCCCTCTCCCCCGGGCCCTGGTCCAGGCGGAGCCAGCAGATGGCTGGCCCGTCACGGCCCCGGCCCCGTAGCCGGGGAGCAGGTGCGCTCAGGGGGGAGCAGGTACGCTCGGGGTCAAGCATCCTCCCACCTCCTGGTCCGTCTCTGCCGCTCATCTCACCCACCGCACCTGCTCTTTCTAGCCTCGCTTACTCCCTACAAGATTAAAACTCCCCTCCGCCTCAGCCCGGGAGATGCTCGCCGACCTTACGGTCAGAGCGTGCTCCCTGCTGTAGGAATCTTCAAGACTCCTGTAAAATCTCGCTTTACTAAGCCGGCGTTGGTTTCTTATTCGGCCGCGTTTACCTGCACCATCTCAAATAACCTTTGCAACAGCCCCATAATTTTACAGGTGAGGAGACTGAGGTTCTGAGTTGCAGCTGGGCCGGTTACGGAGCTCGCGCGCTCTCTCTCCCTCCGCCCCTCCCCCTGCCCCAAACACCACGTGTGGCCGTCCCCACATCCTGTGCAGTCAGTTGTCAGCTACGCACTAAGGAATGTAGTTGGCACGTGGGTTAGACAAGCGTTCGACCAGGCCAGAGGGACCTGGAAGGGATCAGACCATGTGACCCCCAAATTCACCACTTTGGCACATGGATGATTTTGAGCCGAAGACCACTGACAATCAACAGAGGCGGAAAGAAGCCTTTGCACAGCCCCATCTAAGAGCAGACGCTCCTGAGAAATGAGTCCGCCGTCAGTCCCCTTCCCTGGGGCGCTTTAGGGCCCCGGAGAGGATGGAAAATCAGCCTCGGGAGCGAGGAGCGAACTTCGCTCAGCAACCTTTATCTCCATTCATCCCTAAGCATCTGCCCCTCCACTTTAGGGTCCCTGGAGGCTCAGAACCTGTCCGTTTGTCTTGTCACTTCTGCATAATTGTATTTCTCCTTTCGAAGGGGGTCTGTGAGTCCCCGGGTCATTTCTCGGAGGCTGCCCTGCGCGTATGAAGTAAACCTTCTCCCCAGGTCGCTTGCCTCAGACTCAGAAGCTTCAAAGAGAGAAAAATATTTTTCTCCCCATCAGAACGATCAGTTTTCATATGAGCACATTTATTCTGAATGAGGCACATAGTTACAAGAATTGTTATTTGTGGGTAAGTAGTAGAGAGCTGAAATTTTCGTCATTAGATCTTCAATGCAATAAGACTTTTCTTCTTTTCGGAATATTTTTTGGTTGCCTGGGAATAGCTATTGCTAGGATCAACCCCGTAAACCATGATACTGCTGTTATGCAATTTTTTTCCTATTTCTCGACGGCGGAAGAACATTCCAGCATATTAACTGATAAGCATATTTTTTGCATGTGCGTGCGCACGCGCGCACACACACACACACTATTCTCTATGAAAATTAGACAATTCTGAGCTTACTTTTTAAGGGATGGAGATGGGCATCGCCTCAGTGAAATTCAGATCGTAAAAGAGTGAAATCCTCGGCTCTGAGATTCTGAGCAGCTTTTGAATTTCATGAGAGAGAAAACCAGTCTTGAGAACGGAAGCTTCTGAATTGCAAAGCAGGCGTTTTTGAGAGAGGAAGGTTTTAACATCCAACGTCCAAAACGCAAGTCTAGAGGTATTGGAAGCCAAGTCCTCAGGGACCTCAGGCATCGTGTCTGTGCTCGGATGATCAGATTGGACAGCAAATCGCTGAGGCTTCGGGTCCACAGGCTGGGGGAGGGACAGGCTTGGGACTGAAGCCTGCAGCCTGGATACAGGTGGCTCAGGCATGTCTGCCCTGCCTCCCCTCCTCCGTCCCTCCTGGGAAGTGGACGGAGGGCGGTGACCTGGGCACAGCTCCGAAGCCCCCAACCCCATGGAGCTGTTCGAGGCTGGTGGCCTCGAGGCTGGTCCCAGGTGACGTGGGAGCAGCAGAGGAAGACGTGCTCTGTGTGGTGTCTGTTCTGAAATGCACTGTGAATATTTGCCCTCATCCTGCTGGACAGCGAAAAGCTTAATCTGCCCAGTTCCGGATAAACATGTCCCTGGAGGCAGGGAGTCCAACATCGAGGTGCCGGTAGGACCTCGCTCCCCACAAAGTCTCCAGGAGGCACGCCTACCTTGCCTGGTCCAGCCTCTGCTGGTTCTGAGTGTCCCTTGGCTTGTGGCAACGTCACTCTAGTCTCGGCCTCACCTTCAGATGCCCGTCTCTTGTGTTCCTACACGCTGTGAGCGGAGTTGCGTCCCCCTAAAATTCCTATGGCGAAGCCCTAACACCGGGACCGCGTTCGCAGGTGGGGCCTTAAGGAGGTGACGGAGGTTAATTGAGGTCATGGAGGTTAATTGAGGTCACGGAGGTGGGGCCTCCTCCAACAGGGCCCGAGTCCTCATAGGGAAGAGACACCAGAGCTCACTCTTCACTCACTGCAGCGGCCAAGCCACGTGAGGTCACAGCCGGATGGCGGCCGTTTGTGAGGAAGAGAAGCCTCACCAGACACCAGCCCTGGTGGCTCCTTCATTTTGGACTTGCGGCTCCAAAACGGTGAGCAAAATAATTCCTGTCGTTTAAGTCCCCAGCCTGCGGCATTTTGTCAGACTGAGACCGACTGAGCAGACTGTGTCACTTTCCTGTCCCCTGAAGGGACGCTCATCGGTGGATTGAGGGCTCGCCCTCATCCAGGTTGACCTCATCTTGAGAGCCACACCTGAGCTGCGTGTGCAAAGGTGCCTCTTGCAACAGGGCCATGCTCTGAGGTTCCGAGGGGTCGTACCTTTGGGGCCCAATTCGGCCTGCGACACCAGCACGCGTCATGGGCGGCCGACCTGAGGTGCCAGCCTGGGGCGCCTGTGTTCGGCACCCCAGAGTTAGCAGAGCTCATGGGCCGCTGCTCACTCATCTGCTGCGAGCATCTGTGAGTGTGGCCTCCCGGGCAATTAGCCTCACTCCTCCAGGAGGGGGCTCGTTAAAGAGGGGGGCTGGGGCGTTTTGCTCCAGGTCCCCACGGGATGAGCCAGAGCCCTCGCTCTCTGCCCTGCGGAATTAGAAGGCTGGCCCCACGGAAGAAGGGAGGGC
>NW_011889395.1:32219-32671 GCF_000151845.1 Pteropus vampyrus
GTGACGAAGTTAGGCTCCTATTTACTCTCTGTTTCTTTTTTCTGAATATTTATTTTCTTATGCATTTTCCCGTGGCTTTCCAGTTTTTCCAAACTTGCATTATTTTTTGTGTGTGTGTAGGTTAAGCGTGATATTTTAGAAATAATTAAGGAAATAAAGCAGACAAAAAAGCAATCACTAAGCTTTGACTTCTTCCTCCTTCTGTGACGATTTCTCCATTCCCCACTAGATCCAAATACGAAATACTGATGTGAGGTGCTCATGCGTATTTCTGGGACGGACTAGTTGAGAGCATGGCATCAAATGAAGGAAATCTCACTCTCCGTTTTCTGTGTCTTACTGGAGCTATTTCTTCTTAAAAAAAAAAAAAAAGTCCCGAAATCTTCACGGAAAGCTAAACCCGTGTTTTGTTTAAGTATTTTATGGGCTTCTGGCTTAAGGCTGTATTTTGG
>NW_011889395.1:33576-38495 GCF_000151845.1 Pteropus vampyrus
GAGGTGCTCATGTGTATTTCTGGGACGGACTAGTTGAGAGCATGGCATCAAATGAAGGAAATCTCACTCTCCGTTTTCTGTGTCTTACTGGAGCAATTTCTTCTTAAAAAAAAAAAAAAAAAGCCGAAATCTTTTCGGAAAGCTAAACCCGTGTTTTGTTTAAGTATTTTGTGGGCTTCTGGCTTAAGGCTGTATTTTGGTTTTCCCAGAAGCAGTTAATAAAATGATAGCCCGCGGGAGCTGGACTGCTAAGTAGGGCGCCCTTTAAATTTGCTGCCATGGCATTGAAAGTTGACGTGCTCATTTCATGCCCAGGCCGGCCCGTGACTTTAATCTGCGAGGGTGTTTAGGGGGAAGGTTTAGAGTCACTTTGCACTCAAGTACGGCCTGGGGTTTAAAGGATCAGTCTGGCCCACGTGCTCCTCAACCCGGCTGAAATGAGCCGTTTTGTGACGGTCAGTTTATCAGCCGTGTGTCAAGACCCTTCCGCGTAAAACCGCGGTCTTTGGTAGTGAGCGAGCTCAGTGGATTAATTTCCGACCTTCGGGACGCCGGCCCCCATTCGAAGGTGGCCGGGGTGATCCAAAGACCCAAAGGCCGGCCCGGGAGGGCCAAATTTGCCGAACGTGGATTACCTCTGAGCTCGCCGAGACTTTCATTATTTAATAACCTAGTTATAAGAATTGGAATCTCTCTATAGAGAGGCTTTATTTTTCCAGGTGAATGGCAGGTGAACTCCATGGGGAAAAAGGACAACAGCCCTTCTTTCTCTATGAGCGATTTATAACTCAAGTCAACTCAAAGCCACGTCATTAATATCTTATTGTAACAAGATGCGAAGGCATCATCTATCTTTAGACTTTCTTGTCTCTGTGCCTCTGGCCGAGTCTTCACTGGTGAGCAGTGAAGCCCGAAGACAAGGCTGCCATTGGGGAAAAAGCTTCTTGGTTAATCTTTTTCACCCATAGCATTTCTATGAAAACAAAGAAATAGTTAGTCAAGGGCTTGTCACAGCGATGGAAGCGTCCATGTGGAAACCAACTATTTAATGCCTCAGCGGGAAGCAAAAATGTTTCATTAAGTTGTCCAGTGTGATTTCGTCATTCTGGGAAGTATCCCTCTTTCTTCAGCTCTTTTGGGTTGGACAGAAGCCACCTGCGAGAAAGGTGACAGCTCTATCTGGGTGCCCCAGTGCATGGCGGGGCAGCACGCTCTCAGATCCATGGCCTCCTCCTTTGCCCTTAATTGATTTGCGAGTTCGTCTTTTCGCGGTTTGCTTTTCACAGTGGATCCTCGGCTGTCGTCCCCAGGCCCAGTCCACACCTCCCGCTGCAGCCCATGCCGATCTCATCCGGGTTTGGCTGAAATGGGACTCACCCAGGCATCCGCGCACTTATTATGGGTCAGACACGGTCGCAGACGTTGGGGCACGTACAGCTCCCTGCCCCCATGGGGGCTACATTCTAGTGGGCAGAGTCAAACTATAAACCAGCAGACAAATCAAAAAGGTAATCCCAGGCGGCGATACGTGTGCCAAAGACACAAACCGGGGCTCGAAGGCGACATGTGTCAGTCTGGGGTGATCAGAGAAGACATTTCTGTAGAGAGGGTGCTTACATTGAGATGGAGTGATGAGGACACAGGCAAGCCAACAGCTAGAGACAGAGCTGCCAAGTAGACGGAGAGTAAGTGCCCAAACCCTGGGATGGAAGGGAAATTGGGGTGCCGGGTGAAGTGAATGGAGGTCGCAGACGAGCTGAGATCTCATGGGGTCTCAGGTCGTGGAGGGCCTTGACGGCGATGGTGTTCAACCCCAAACTAGAGAGTTTTAAGTGGGGGGTGACGCGGCCGGGGGTTGCTGCCGTCAGAGCGGATTGTAGGAGAGCTGAGCAGATGCAGCCGGGCAGTGGCTTGGGGTGGGTGGCTGCAGGGACAGGGAGAAGGGGTCAGATTGGAGGTACGTTTTGGAGGTAGAGCTGATGGGACGTGCTGTTAAAACATACGGAGGATGTAGGAAAGTGAGTAGTCGGGGGGCTTTCTGTGACCGTGGCTCGAGTGACTGGGTGGGCCGTGGCGCCATTTATGGGACGGGGAAGCCTTTCTGGATGTGTGGCCGAGACTGCCGCTGCCCACCCTTCTGCCCCCTCCGGCCCTTCTGCCCCCTCGGCCGCAGAACCTCGGCTCTCTGAGGGATGGCCGTTGACGCAGATAAAAGTCCATGCGTTCCAGCTTCCCTTGCAGCTAGGTTTGACCATGTGACGAAGTCCTGACCAATCAGATAAAAGTGGCAGCTTTTGGGAGGGGCTTACAGGAAGATCTCTGAAAGGGAGCGCCCCAAAAGGAGTGTACCTTTTACCTTCCTCCGCTTCCTCCTCCTTGGGGCTTGGAATGTATGTGAAAGCTGGAGCTCCAGGGTTCATTTGGCGACCTTGAGGCAGAAGAAGCTTGGGTCCCTGACAACTGTGTGGAGGTGCCATGCCAGGTCCGGGCCACCTACCACTTAGCTCCTTCCACGCGAGAGACCAGAGCCTGTCATGTTTCTGTGGCTGTTGTTTTGTTTTTGTCTATGCAGCTGAACACGCACGGGGGAGGGAGAAGGGAGATTGAGCACAGATACCGGGTCTGCCTGGTCAGGATGAGGTAGAGGCGCCTCCTGCATAGCTCTGATGTGTCAGGTAGGGCGTCGCTTACACGTGCCTGGAGCTTGGGGCTAATTAACTCGCGAGTTGTCAATGTCGATACCGCACCGTGGGAAGCGAGCCTCCTCCTGGCCCCTGCTTGTCCCTCGGCTTGCCATGTGTTCATTTCACCCGGAAAACCCTAACCCTGGCTCCACCCAGGCAGGCGAGTGTGGCCGGGGAAACAGCCGCCATGCCCACTGGATTCTCTTTCAACTGCTGCCCACTGCCCTGGATGGACCCTCTCGCAGCCCAGCCATCCATTTAAAGTCCCCCAAGCCATTCGCTCCCCGTTTATTGAGGGAAACAGTAGTGGCAAGCGGAGAATTTTGCAGGTTCTCAGCGCCTCGTCTGACGACCCTCAGATAGGTCTCGTGCTGTCGCTACGATGAGCTCTTGTGTTCGCATTTAATGGCCTCCCTTCTTCCCGGACACGAGAGTCCACGTGTCACTTAAGGATGTTCTCATTCTGGAACGTGACCCCTCGCCCCCTCGCAACACGATGTCCCTTCTGTTGCTCGGCCCGGCAAGGCGAGGCGCCTTAACGTGGCCGGCGTCTGAGAAAACCCCTTCCTCTGCTCCTCGCGATGACTTCTCCGTAACACACGCGGCCGCTGGGCCCTGTGTGACGCTTCTTCGCTCCCAGCGCTCAAGACGGAACCCCCGGATGGACCCGGGCTCGTTGAGATCGCCGATCGTCGGTCGGGGCTCTCCGGGGGAAAGGGGCGGTGGAAGGTGCACGCTTCGCCCCCAGGAGCTCCGCAGAGCAGACTCCTTGGTTCTTCACTTCTCCGGCCTTTCGCGGCTCCCTCTTCCCTGAGATGTCGTCGGCCTCAGACGTCACTTCCGTCGGTGCCTTCGTGACGCCTCCCCTCCGAACGCTCCCTGCGTGACGGCGCCCCGGCTACCTTCCCGAGGAAGGCCTCCTAGGCCTCGTTATTTCAAATGTTTTAATATTCGAAATACGAATGATAACTTTGTCTTAAAAAGTTACACCACAGAACAAATACGTTTGTAAATCATTTTCCAAATGGGGAAGTTGCTTAAATATTTATAAAAGTTACCTGGAGATACAATTCTATACAAGTCGATAAAAGTCTGTGTAATGGTATTGTTGAGATTTTTAAAACCAGCTTGTAAAAAAATGTCCTCTGTGAAATATTTCTAAACTTTTACCTTCTGTGAAATTCATTCTCTCTCTCTGTCTCTCGCTCGCTCTCTCTGTCACACACACACGCACACACACACACACACACGCTTGTGTGTGTTTATTCTCTCTCTCCACTAGCGTGTAAGTTCCGTGAGAATCTACACTCGCGGCTCGCCGCGGGCCCCCCAGCGACGTGAGCAGCACCTGGCACACGGCAGCGCTCGGAACATGCTTGTTCATAAATAAGCCACTGGGTGTCACGTTGTGTCCCCTGTGCCCTTCGAACCCCTTTTCCCAGCACAGCTGGACTTTTGAAAGAAACCGGTCACTGCGTAACGAGAAAGCAGCCGGCAACTGGTTGTTGAATCCCGAGGCCACCGGCATGAGAAGGATGAGGTCTGTCTGCCCCCACCTGTGCAGAAGATGCCGCCGGCTAGGAGGGGACGGGACCAGAGCGTCCTGCGTGTGGGGATGAGGTGAGGGTGATGAGTGTCTTCCGTGGACAGAACCCAGAAGCCTGAGAAAGCAGGCTCAGCACCCAGATTTGCTTCTCAGCCCTGTCCCTTGAGGACGTGTGACCAGGGGATGGCCCGTGACGTCCCTGCTTTTGGTTCAGCATGACAACGCCCCAAGGTGGGCTCAGAGGACGTGTAAGCCCACAGAATGCCAGCGCCAGGCACTCGTGGTGTGAGAGGAAGCTGCCCTCCCGTGCTCACGTGGGGGCAGGAGAAACCAGGTGGCCTTTGCTCCCTGGGGACCACGTGGTTGATTGTGTCACCTTCTGGTAGAATTGGGTGAGTTGACGATGGTCTGGCTGCTCCCCACCTGGCCACACGCTCCTGGGGACAGACAGCAAGCCACCGTGGTCTTTGCAGACACCTTGTCTGTCTGTTCGTCCCCGTCACTGTGCCTGGCACCAAGTGCTGCTCGACACCTGCTCATCTAGCTGTGAGTACCTGCAGTGTTTGCCGAATAAGGGAAGGGGCATGTCACGTGTGAGCCGGCTCAGGTGACGGGAGGGGTTCCCGGCTGACCCACCGAGGACGCCTAGGAGGTGAGCAGGGGCCAGGCTGGGCCAGGCCAGCTTAACT
>NW_011889395.1:39500-40888 GCF_000151845.1 Pteropus vampyrus
ACCACGTGGTTGATTGTGTCACCTTCTGGTAGAATTGGGTGAGTTGACGACGGTCTGGCTGCTCCCCACCTGGCCACACGCTCCTGGGGACAGACAGCAAGCCACCGTGGTCTTTGCAGACACCTTGTCTGTCTGTTCGTCCCCGTCACCGTGCCTGGCACCAAGTGCTGCTCGACACCTGCTCATCTAGCTGTGAGTACCTGCAGTGTTTGCCGAATAAGGGAAGGGGCATGTCACGTGTAAGCCGGCTCAGGTGACGGGAGGGGTTCCCGGCTGACCCACCGAGGACGCCTAGGAGGTGAGCAGGGGCCAGGCTGGGCCAGGCCAGCTTAACTGATGCGAATGGCAGCTTCCCACGGTGTGTTTCTTGCTTATGAAATAGTTCAGGGCGTGTGTGCACAGGGCTTCCTCCCGCGTGGTGATTTGGGGACCCAGGCTCTTTCCGTCTTGTGCATTTGTCCCCTCCCCCGCCCACGCCTATTTCGCTCAGCTGGTGGACGGGGAAAGAGCGATCTATCTCGAAGCTTCCAAGGGCCAGGCCTCCCCCGGCCTGCATCGCTGCCACTCGTGTGCCACCGGCCAGACCCAGGTGTTTGCTGTCCTTACCTGCAAGGGACATTGGGAAATGCGGGTTAGCTGCGCTCCAGGAGGCAGAGGGACTGGATGTGGGGGACCCGGCGGCTAAGCTCAGCCGTTTCTCTCCTGGATCTTCCTTCCCCGTGGGGCGGGGTTGAGGTCAGCTAAGCAGGAGGGTGAAGGCGCGCCAAAGAGGGGTGCAGCCCGGCAGCGGGGCGCTGGTGGGTGGCGCATGCCGGCCCAGGCTTTCTCGACAGCCGCGTGAGTGCGGTCCCCACCCTGCGGACTACGGCCGAGTGTTTTCTGCGAGGCATCATCGTTGTCTCAGCTGGCGATGTCAGGGGAGGTCACAGTGAATGGAGGGGCCGGCCTGCTGCAGACGTGATGGTTGGGCACACCTGTGCTGTCCATGCCACTTCTGAATGAACCCCAGCCTGCCCTGACCTGGCGACCGGGGACTGGGCTGCCCCCAGGGAGCCATCCAGCCATAACGTCTCTTCTAAGTTGTTCTGGCCCATGGCTCGGAGGGAAGACAATAGATCAGCCCTCCGAGGACAGTCCGCCCCATCAGATGAGGCTCTGATGGCCCCCCGGGCCCACAGGTGTGCAGGCGGCTGTGGCCACATCTGATGGCAGGGGCGGCCCGTGTCACTCTGCCGTGGGGACTGGTGTCAAGGCGGGGGCAGGAGTGAATGGTTGAAACAGCTGCATGGCCTGCCACAGGCCCACGGTCCCTCATGCAAAACCTCAGTGCTCGGCTGAGCTCTAAGAGTTAGGCATTGTCAAGTTTTGTATGTACGCGTGCGCACGCA
>NW_011889395.1:43468-44496 GCF_000151845.1 Pteropus vampyrus
CAGACGGAAGGAAGAATCGTTTAAGTTCAAGGACTTGCGAGGTTAGGAAGCCACCTCGTCTCCGCATCTGGCCACCGGCCGGTGGGCCAGCTGTGCGTCAAGGACCAGCTGCAGCCACCGCACCGGTTGCTCCCGCCCCAGCCCTGGTCCGCTGCTTCCGACTGCTTCGTGGGGGACCCCTGGGGGCCTGAGGGAGAAGCCACCTGGCACGGGCGCTCTCTCCCAGCAACCCAGAAAACCCTCCGCAAGGTCACTTTTCGTTGCTGCGAGATGTGATGCTTTCTGTCGGTTAATGACAATCTGGGGAGCAGAGAGAGGTGTGTCGGGAAAGGCGTGTGGCTCACGGCTGCGTTTCAGACTGGGGGTGACGTGGCAGAATTTGCTCCCGAGCGCGGCCTCTCCCCGGGGCCCTGCGTGTCACAGCTCGTCCCCCACAGGCACGCCTAGGTGGGGTCTGGCTTTCCTCTAGAAGTCTGACTTCAGTTGTCCCATCGGGGACAAGTTGCAGACAAGAACCTGGCCTGCGGACCCCTCGTCCCCATTACTGTCCCAAGAACAGAAAGTCGGATCCCTAAGGCTCGTTTGGGGACACCGACACCCAGAGTAGCTTTTCGAGGGCGTCACTGAAGGGGCTGAGATGGCCACATTTGGTTATCTGGTACACGCCAGGTGCTGTGCGTATGGTTGGGGGGACAGGGACAACGTCTCGGGCTGTAATGGCTGCTGTGTAAGTCTTGTGACCACTGCTGTCCAGCTCTGTGAACCTTTCCAGCTCACAGTTACTTAGACGAGAACAAGTTTCAAAAGAGAGGGTAGACGGCAAGACTCGGGTGTTCGGGGTGGGTGGCCCAAGGAGGGGGAAGGAGTCTGCAGGCGGTGGGAAGGTGTGGCCAAGGAAGACACTCACACTGTAGATAGAATTTGTGTTTGGAAGATAGGCGGTCAGCTGGAACAGCTAAGGAGAAAGACCCCTTCGTCTTCGAGAAGCTGAAATCACCCTTGCGTCAGCCGACCCAGTTTGCAGGGCG
>NW_011889395.1:44546-46519 GCF_000151845.1 Pteropus vampyrus
CGTGTCACTCTGCCGTGGGGACTGGTGTCAAGGCGGGGGCAGGAGTGAATGGTTGAAACAGCTGCATGGCCTGCCACAGGCCCACGGTCCCTCATGCAAAACCTCAGTGCTCGGCTGAGCTCTAAGAGTTAGGCATTGTCAAGTTTTGTATGTACGCGTGCGCACGCACACACACACACACACACACACACACAAACATACACACAGTCTCCTATCTGTACATGTGCTACACTGTCTCTTCTCTAATAAGTTATATGAAGAGTATATAAACATATTACCTACGTTTTATTATTAAATAATACATAATATTACATTACATATCATTTATACGTATGTTAATTACGTCAATAACTCGTCCTTCGGGGGGACGCGGAAAGGTGATCTAATAAGCACACAGACCGCGACCCTGTTGATAAAGCTGTGGCAGGCCCAGCAGACACACACGAGCGCCCAGGCTGGGGACCTTCCTGTCCCTCCGTCAGAAAAGAAAGAACAAAAACAGCCCAAATGAGTGTCCGTGTCTTGCACTAAAAAACCGCGAGGGACAGAAACGGAGCCCAACCATCCCTTTTGAAATTTTCCGCTCCCTTTAATTTTGCAGACGAGCTGCCCGCCATCGACGCGCTGACCAGCACGCGGCCCGGGGGGCACGACCGCCGCGAGGCTGGGCAGCCACCACCGCCGTCCGCACCCCAGCCGTTTTCATCGTCCCCAACAAAACCTTCGTGCCGCCAAGGAGCGACTGACTCCCCACTCCCCCGACCCCCGCGGCCCCTGTAACTCCTATTATACCTTCTGTCCCCGAGAACTCGCCTGCCCAGGTATCGCGTGTACGTGGGATCGTGCAATATGGTCCTTCTGAACCCGCCGTCTTCTGCTAATGTTTTCGAGGTCCGCCCTGGGCGGCGCATGTCAAATATTCCTTTCTACGGCTGGATAATAGTCCGTTGTCGGTATATGGTGCATTTTGCCTATTCATTCATCTGTTGACGGACAGTTGGGGTGCCCCCGCCTTCTGGCTTCTGTGAACGGTGCTGCTAGGAACGTGGGTGCGCAAAGGACTCTTCGAGTCTCTGCTTTCAACTCACCAAAGTCAGTCTCGCTCATCCCTTCGTCTTTTGTCTCTCATCTTATTTCTCCCAGACTATTTTCTTTTGCTCTGAGCAAGTATCGAACGGGCTGAATTTAATCATCTCTACTTTGTTTTGAGGTTCTGCGAAATCGTGAGTATTTCAGCAAAGCCCTTTCGTCGTTTCCGGGAAAGGATATGCTCATTCGTAACGGGGGACGTCAGCTGAGGCATTTTTTCCTGCCGCCTTTCCCAGTCCCCAGTCCTGTGTGCCACCTCCCCCAGGCTTGCTGAGTAAATGACAGCCAACCTTGCTGAACCACGTCAGAAGTAATAGGTGGAAGTCACCCTTCCCTGGAATATATTGGCGTCCACCCGGGCCCCGAGGCATCCTGGTTTAAAGCGATTAATTCCTCATACAGGGGTGTCTGTGTCTGACACCCAGCTATACAGACGGAAGGAAGAATCGTTTAAGTTCAAGGACTTGCGAGGTTAGGAAGCCACCTCGTCTCCGCATCTGGCCACCGGCCGGTGGGCCAGCTGTGCGTCAAGGACCAGCTGCAGCCACCGCACCGGTTGCTCCCGCCCCAGCCCTGGTCCGCTGCTTCCGACTGCTTTGTGGGGGACCCCTGGGGGCCTGAGGGAGAAGCCACCTGGCACGGGCGCTCTCTCCCACCAACCCAGAAAACCCACCGCAAGGTCACTTTTCGTTGCTGCGAGATGTGATGCTTTCTGTCGGTTAATGACAATCTGGGGAGCAGAGAGAGGTGTGTCGGGAAAGGCGTGTGGCTCACGGCTGCGTTTCAGACTGGGGGTGACGTGGCAGAATTTGCTCCCGAGCGCGGCCTCTCCCCGGGGCCCTGCGTGTCACAGCTCGTCCCCCACAGGCACGCCTAGGTGGGGT
>NW_011889395.1:47399-48382 GCF_000151845.1 Pteropus vampyrus
GTCTTCAGGGCCACCGTGGTTGGTTCAGGGATGGACCCACGACTCAGTCCTGAGCCAGCGAGACCCGGTTCCTGGGCATTTAATGGAACTGCCAGGAAGAGCATCTCTCTCTTTCGAGATGGAAGACGACACGGGCCTGAAACTTCTGGAGACTCCAGCACTGAAAGTGGCTGCTGGAGAGCGACCCCATTTCAGAGGGCAGTAGAACCAAGAGACAGAGAGGGTCTAAGTCTCGGGGACACCAGCTCTGCCAGCCAGACACCAGTTTGGTTTACATGTGCCTACGAATTCCCTTTTCTGCTTAAAACAATTTGAGCTGAGATTTCTGTCATTTACCGCCGAAAGGAGCCTGATGGGTACAAGTTGTCGCAACTGTCATAATTCTCGCCAGGAAGCAGAATTCAGGCAGACAGACAGGCTGCCTCCAGGTCACTCGTACCAGCCTTGAGAAAATAACAGATGACAAACAATGGTTTTCCTCCACAGTTCTGGAAAAAACGCTGACTAAACTCTTCCCAAACCTCATTTGGTCGACGACTGCTCTTTTCCGAGATTCACACTTGTCAGAGTAAATGTTTTATTTTCAACACTTTTTCTGCCATCTTAACAGTCTCTTAGTTACAGAATTTTCTCCCTAGTTGATGCTCCCCGGTGACACATGGAGAGACACTTTAATCACTAAGTGTCTCCAAGCCACACGGTAGGAAGATTCGCTCCGGGAAGCGTTCCTGCAGACAGCTGATCCCGTCCATGGAGTGTGACTTGCTCTAATCCCTCGGGTTGACTTCTGTCACTCCTAGAAGATTAGGGGACCCGTATCTTGGGGTTCATCCCACATTCTTGGATTGCCAGTGACAGAAATCGATGTAGACTAGCTTAAAGAGGGCTGGACTGCATTAGAAGGTGGTAGGGTTACCCTACAAAATAGAAAATTGGAAACACTGGACTTAAAGCGGACAGGAAGGGGCGAGGCTGGGAGAAGC
>NW_011889395.1:51388-56672 GCF_000151845.1 Pteropus vampyrus
AGGTCACCCCCGTGCGGGGACACGAGCGGCGTGTGCCGCCTGCGTCGGGGGATCCGCCGCCAGCCCTCCGCACTCCCCACCGTCCATCTGTCCCGCCATCGGTCCTCCGAGCTCTTGGCGAATCTTCCCGATAACGGGTCACTTTCCGTTGCTTGCAACCGAGAACCCCAACCGTCTCTCACGAGCCTCCTCGGTGAAAACGCCAGGTACTTTGCCTCGGGGCAAATGCGGTAGGTATTTCCAAGACACGGCAGTTGATGGGCAGCGTCACCGAGCGCTGGCCGGGAGGGGTCGTTCTAAGCAGGGTGCCCTGCCCGCTCCGTCGGGGGTGGCCCGGCGGTCCCCCGCTGAGATGTTAGGCCCACAGCGGGAGAAGCCCGGTCCGTTCCCCGAGTGTTTGACTCGAGAACGGAGGAGCGAGGGTCTGGGCCCGGGGGTCTGGCGCCAGCTTCTGCCTTTCCCGTGCCGTGTCCCCCCATTTCTCGAGCACCGAGGTCGCCCGCGGTCACGGGCATGACGAGTGTGTCTGCGGGTAGGAGAGCCTCTGAGGGCGCGGCTGCCAGAACAGCGCCGTATGTGGGGGTCCCCCGTCTGCGCCCCCAAGGTAACGGAGAGCCACGCGGCCCATCGTGTGACACCGCATGCCATCGCGTCACGCAGCCGGCACGGGGGGCCACGCGCTCTGCTCGTCGGGAAACCGTGGCGAAGGCGCCTGTGCCCCCGGCAAGGCCCTCGCAGCCCGGCCACGCTTGCCGCGCCTCGTCTCACAGCGCATGGGACTGAGGTTCGTCCCGTGCAAGGCAGACGCGGCCACGGCCGCCCAGCGCGACCTCGCACGCACGTTTCCCTGCAATCTGGGGGCGACATAGCAAAATGCCTGAGATCGACTCGAAGTGGCGCGTGAGGTTCAGGGCTGTGGCTTACTCAGGGGAGCTAGGAGTCAGGACGGGGCGTGACATGTGGCTTAGTGACATGGCTGGTGGCCGGGATGCAAGGGCCTGGGCAGGATGCCACGCCGCCACGTCCCCCAGGGAACGTCACCCTGCCCGGCGTCTCTGGAGTCTGGGGCCTCGGCTGGCACAGCTGGGTCCTCTGCACTGTCTGCGTGGCTCGTGCCCCAGCAGGCAGAACGTTCCAGAGTGAGAAGGAGCAGGGCTCGTGACGCCGAGCTGTGGACCTGGCAGAGTGTCACCTCCACAGAGCCAGCCCCAATTTAAAGGCTGCATGGGCGGGAGGAGCAGCACCTCACACCGAGGTGGCACTTCCTGTCCGTCCATCCCCCAGGCGGGCAGATGGACCCGAAGCACGAAGCTCGGAGACACGGCGTCCGTGGGCCTCGGCAGCTGCGCTCGCCACGTGGGGGCTGGGGGGCTGGCCGTGACCCCAGAAGGGCCCCGCGGACGCTGTGACCAGCGCTGTCGATGGACTTTGAGTTCGTTTGTAGCGTTTCGTCACTGTGAAGAGTGATGTCCACACGCCTCCGTCTGCGCCCGCGCCTTGTGATCTCGGAGAGGGGGGTCCTTCTCTTTTGGGGTATCACTCGGTGGGGTAGCCAGATAGCTGTGCATGAGAACAGGGCGAGCCTGGGCCTCCGCTCGCTCACTCGCCCCTCGCCATGGCGTCCGCGGCCGGCGGCCGAGCCTGCCCCGTGCCATCTGCTCGCCACCCCTCTGCCACAGGCGGCAGCGACGCCCCAGACTGCATCACATGGAGCGCTGCTCCCAGGTGGCCCTCGGCCATGCACGCACAGCCGAGGGCCGCGCTGAGCCGGCGCTGTGCCCAGGGCTCGGGGACGCAGCTGCCGATGTCCAGGCGGTAGGTCAGCGCCTCCGGGCGAGGGGCGAGGGCCTGGCCTGGCTCTGGGGACCCGCCCCGTGCGTGGCGGGCGCCCGGCGCTGAGGAAGGCTGCTGGCCAGGACTAGAGGCGGGGAGGGGGCGGGTTAGGACGAGGACTGAGGGTCGTGACGAGGGCTCACTCGGTGCTGGGGGGGCCCTGACGCTGGGATGCAGGCAGGAGATACAAGGGCAGGAAGTGGCATTGAAGAGCTGGAGCGTAAACCCAGCCTGGAAGGGCCGTCCCGCACCCCGCTGTACGTCAGCATCGCAGAGGGCAGAGCGGCCCCAGAGGGAGCGGATGCTCCTCGGGCGGGGCCTCCCCGGCCACACTGTGTGCAGCTCTCGAGGGTTTCAGACTCGCCGACGTCCAGCCGCCTCATCCATGCGAGGTGACCCAGGGACCTTCACAGTGACGCCCGCCATTCACGGAGGGTGTCGTGTCTCCAGGCAACGCACCGTGGTTCACCATCCTCTGCCCCCCGCCCTGCACCGTGCGTGCGGTTATGGTGCCCGCAGAGACACGTGGACGGGGCGCACGGCCGGGAAGCAGAGGGTCACCTCAGAGCCCCTCAGACCCAATCTCAGCTCTGTCTTCGCCGCTTCTCCTGTAAAACAGGGTTCTCGGCGGCAGCCTGAGTCCTTGTCCCGGACTCCAAACCCTTGCTCTCGACCCGCAGGCTTCTCCGAAGTGCCTAAGGGTGCGCTTTGCCCGCGGATGGTCACGCCACAAACTCTGTGACAGCGTCTGCCTGTCCGGCAGCTCCGTCTCTGGGGAACACGAGAGAGAGAAGGGAATGCGTGTGGAATCGTGCGTGTGCACGGCCACGCGTGCGTGCGTGTGCACGTGTGTGCCTGTGCGCGCAGTCTCGGCACCCGGTCCGCGTGTGCTCCGCGTGCGCTCGGAGCCTGGCAGTGTCACACTGGGCTGCAGGGACGTTCCTGGGATTTTGTTTCTGAGTATTTTGATCCCTGCTTGGGTGAATCTGGGGACGCGAAATGCGCGTAGACGGAGGGCTGACTGCATGTGCACACGCGTGTGCGTGCACGTAACACACACGCACAGAGCCAGAGTCCGTGAGCCCAGCAGCCTTTGCTGTGCTGCTTCAGGGGGCTGCATGGCATGGGCTTTCAGAGAGGTTTGTCAGGGCCTGACTCGGAGCCCTGGGGCTCTGGGGGGACTCGCCCCGCCCCCGGCTTCCAGGGGTGGAGGGGGACCAAGGCCTGGATGTTTATATTTTGCAGGTGGCAGGTCTATGTTTCGCTTGTGACTCAAGGTGGCCAGCAAGGGGTCGACGAAGGGACTTTTCCTGAAGCTGTGGGACAGGCCCTATGTTTACTCTGAGGCTGGAACTTCGGGGGGTGCGTGGGGAGCGCTTTGCCTGGGTGCACCGACCTCGCTCCGGCGCAGTCATTGCAGACCTCAGACGCCCCTCTGCTGGCTCAGTCCTGGGAAGTGAGGCATTCTGTCTCTCTTTCTAGTTATTTTTTTTTGGCTAAAGCCTAGTTTATAAAACTTTTGAATAATAATTTGCAATTAAAAGATTCTCTCTAAAGTGAACATCAGAACGGGACTTCCTCCGTCGCACGGGGACAACTGTCTCCTCGCAGTAGGCGAAGCCGCGTCCCCCAGGAGGCACGTGGGAGTCCCTAACCCCGGTCCCTGCCGATGGCCTTATCCGTTAGGAGGGTCTTTGCAGACGGAATCGAGCTGAGCTGTGGCCATGTCGGATCAGGCGGGCCCTCGCCCAGTGGCGGGTGTCCTTGTCAGGGGGCAAATCCGGCCACAGACACTGGGACAAGGCCGTGTGACAACCGAGGCGAGATGAGAGTGGTGTGTCACGCGCCAAGGGACCCCAGTGGCCGGTGACACCAGAAGCTGGGGACAGGCACGGAAGACGGCCCGTCACAGCTCCAGGAGGACCCCGCTCTGCCGACCCCTTGGCCTTGGAGGCGTGGCCCCCGGGGGGGGGGTGAGAGACACGTCCCTGCGTGTGACACGCCAGCTGGTGGCGATTTGTTTCAGCAGTGACGAACACGCCTCCCGAAACACAGGAGCCTCTGTCCCCCTCGCTCTCCCGTCTCCGGCCTGACACGTGGATCGGCATTTTCCCAAACCCGCATCCCCCGGGCGCGCTGAGAGAGGGCGGGTGGCGGGAGCCTGATGGGGGGTCCTCGGGCCGGGCGGGGCCCCTGGTCCATGTGAGACTCGGATCTGGGCCTCTGGCCGCAGCGTCCTCTGCCCTTGACCCCGCCTCCATCGCCCCTCTGTCAGCCCCAGGCCGTCAGTTCCCACCGGACTGCAGGGCACAGCCGTGCTGGGGGCACCCCAGTCCCCCCGCCGTCCTGCCAGAGCCTCGGCGGCTGCTATCCCAGCCAGCAGGCACTGGCGAGGAGCTGTGCCTGCATCCTGGGAGGTGACAAACGGGTCAGTTACTTCACATTACGAGCCTTCCCGGAGGGACACAGACACCGCTCGCATGCCCTGCCAGGGTGTCTGGCTGCGGCCTCGTTCGTACGGGGGTGTGAGGGGGGCCGAGGCCAGCTGTCACGGGTGAGCCACACCCCTGGGAGCCCAGTGGCCTCTCCCTGGCCGGTCCCTGTGGCCGTCAGCTGCCCTCTGTCTGCTGATGGGTTCAGCCGCCCAAGACCCTCTGGCCAGAGGCTGCTGTTACGGGCGTCATGGCTTCCCCCCCACCCCCCGCCCAAACTCACACGTTCCCCGGACTCGGCGTGACCTGGTTTGGAGCCGGGGCCTTGTGGGCATCAGTAGTTGAGGCTCTGCGGGAGCGGGGTGGCCTGAGCCTACACGCCTGGCGGTCGTACAGGAAGGGCACGTGCGGACACGGCACATGCACCATGTGGGCAGTGCCACGTGAAGGTGCAGGGGGAGACCCGGGGCCACCGAGGGTCACCGCCACCAGAAGCTGGACAGAGGCCGGGAGCGGACGGCCCCCCGCAGCCTCAGGAGGAGCCCGCCTGCCTGCGCCTGCAGCAGCGACGGCGGACACCCGCACTGCAGCCCCCGCCCCACGTGCGGGCCCGGCCGGGGCCGCCCCGGAAGCCCGTGCAGGTGGCAGGTCCCAGCGCCGAGGGCCGTGTGGAGTCCCAGTGCTCACTGGGGGGTGCCAATGACCCGCTTCTGCTGGCTCGGGGTATGAGTTTGTGGTCCGGGGCCCCACAGTGGCAGAAACGAGGGGACGGGCCAGGTGTCACTTGCCCTGGTCAGAAGACGCCCCGTCGAAGCCTCAGGCGAGACGTGTCTCCTCGCTCCGTCCGGGCACACAGGCCACGCCCCGGGTTGTGTGACAACAGCTGTGGCCCTAAGGCACCGCCATCCTGTGGCCAGTCTGGTAAGTGCCGATCGGTCCTGGTTCTGTGACCTGTTTCATCGTCCTTTATAACTTAGTGTAAATGAAAACTACCATGTTTATCACCCGCCCGAGATGCA
>NW_011889395.1:57677-58320 GCF_000151845.1 Pteropus vampyrus
CCGTGCAGGTGGCGGGTCCCAGCGCCGAGGGCCGTGCGGAGTCCCAGTGCTCGCTGGGGGGTGCCGACGACCCGCTTCTGCTGGCTCGGGGTATGAGTTCGTGGGCCGGGGCCCCACAGTGGCAGAAACGAGGGGACGGGCCAGGTGTCACTCGCCCTGCTCAGAAGACGCCCCGTCGAAGCCTCAGGCGAGACATGTGTCCTCACTCCGTCCAGGCACACAGGCCACGCCCCGGGTTGTGTGACAACAGCACCTCAGCTGCGGCCCTGAGGCAGCGCCATCCTGCGGCCAGTCTGGTAAGTGCCGATCGGTCCTGGTTCTGTGACCTGTTTCGTCGTCCTTTATAACTTAGTGTAAATGAAAACTACCATGTTTATCACCCGCCCGAGATGCAAGGTGTCTGAGGGTGAGCTCGGGTCTGGCATAGTCACTGCTCTGTCCCTACCGTATGCAAGACCTCCTAGCACATAGTAGGTGCTCAGCAAGCACCAGTGGCCTAGGCGAACAACCCGCTGCTCGGTGCCGTCTGCGGGCGTATGGGCCGTTGTGTGGCTGCCTCCTCCCCCCGACCCGTCCTGGCTGCCCTGATCAGAGGGACCGTTTCTCACCCAGCCCGGCATCCCCACGGGCTCACACCCGCCTC
>NW_011889395.1:59870-65404 GCF_000151845.1 Pteropus vampyrus
GCGGGGCTGGCGAGGCCGCCTCTCCCTCCGCGGTCCACCACCGGCCGAGCCACAGGGGTATCACAATGCCCGCCACTCAGAGCAACGCGAGAGGTGGACGGCTCCCTCCGGGAGGCTGGGCGCTCAGATTCGAAGCCCGTGCTTCGTGCGAGTGCTGAGTGTCGCCACGCACGAGGAAACCCCCACGTCCGCCCGGACGCCGTGCCGGGCCGCGAGCCGGGGCTCTGCCCGCGGTGTCACGGTCCCTCGTGCCGCTGGCCGGTCCTCCCCAGGCACTGCTGCACGTCCCCGACGGAGGCCGGAGGTGAGCGGGAGCCACCGCCTGCGGACGCCCGGCTCACGCGTGCTCGTGCAGCCTCTCTGTGGAGCCGTGGGGCTCTCCGCAGCCCCCGGGGGCCGGATCCCGGCAGCCCCGCCCTGCGTGTCCCCCGCGCGTCACGCGGGGCTGCCTGCCATCCGAGGAGACGGCGGTGAAGGTGGTGAACGTCACTCTTTTCCTTTTCGAGGTGGGGGACGTGGGCGCCTCGCCCTTCTGACCCCTGCCCTCGGCGCTCAGGGGCCCCGCAGGCCGCGGCAGCTGCCCATTGACGCTGATGCCTTTCGGGGAGCCGGCGCCGAAGAGATACCCGCTGTCCTCGAGGTCCACGGCCCTGCCGATGGCGGTGACCTGCTCGTCGGGGGGGCAGGCGAAGTTCAAGTGGCTGTCCAGCAGCTGTGCCCGGGGGCCCAGCCCCAGCCAGCCGCGCGGGGGGCTCGGGGACCCCTGCCGCTCGAAGAGCACTCGCTTGTGCCGGTACCTGAGGGCGAAGGCCACGCAGTTGACCAGGAAGACGAGGATGGCCAGGCAGAAGACGCCCAGCAGGGCGTACATGCCGATCTCCAGGTCGCTCAGGCCTTTAGAGGCCGGCGCGGGGCCACTGTCCCCCGTCCCCCCGTCGCTCCCGGGGCGACCCACCGGGGCAGGGAAGCTGGTGAAGCCCGGGGCGACCATCTGCGGGTGGCTGTCGTCATCCGAGAGGCTCCCCTGGCCGCCGCTCCTGCGGATGGGCGGCCTCTCCGTCATGGACCCTCGTCCCTCCGCCAGGCCCACAGACGGACTGCCGGGGACCTGCCCCTCTCCTGGCCCCGTCCCCTGCAAGGGCTTGTGGGGCCTCTCGTCACTGGCGCTGTCTTCCAGGCGGGCGCCCGCGTGTCTGCTGTCACTGCCGTTGGGGCCGGCGTCGTTCTGGCCGAATCTGACTTTGACGCTGGCCGTCCCCACGGCCAGCACGCTCCTGCGCTTGGACTTCTGGCACGGTTCGCTGATGACCATTTCGACGCTCACCAGGGCGCCCTGTCCTTCGGCTTCGGCCGTGATTAGAGGCCACTTGAATTTGGGGTCTTGGTGGATGGAGACCACCTTCTCGTCCAAGGACGTGGCCACCAAGGAGAAGGCCTCCCCATCGTAAATGTCCAGGGGGGTGACGGAGCCGTCGCTGAACTGCACCCAGCAACTGATGGCTGCTTCCTGTTGGGTGAGATAATCAGAATGAGCCCGAAACGTGCCGAGCACCGAGTCTCAGTCACGCAGACGCCGCGGGAGAGCAGCGTGACGGGGACCGAGGGCACGCGCCGCAGCAGAGCGGAAATGAGGTGAGACACGCGAAGGGCAGGAAGGGAAATTAATTCCTAGAAAGACGTGAAACCAGAAGCAAACAGCAAAACTAAAAGGGCGATGGCCAGCGGGACCCGTGCGTGACGAGCGGCCCGCCATGAGGTTTGCTGCGCTTCCTGAGCCGCTGCCGGAAAGACGGAGTCCGCGGCCGGGCGGGGTCCGCTGTGCACGGTGATCAGTCACGTGCCGGGAGACGTCACGGCCGGCGGGACCGTTGACAAGTGCTACGCGCTCGCGGGGGGCATGTCTGTCGCAATATTTTTAAGTTGCTGTAACGCGAGTCCCCACGCGTTAGTCACGACACAGATCAAAGCCCCTCCCCGGACGAGGGGTCCCGGCCGCCGGATTTGGTTTCGTGCGGCTCCATTTGTCCTGCCTCCTCGGGGCCGGCTGGGGTGGGTGGCACTGGGTCGGGGACAGGGCTGGGCTCGGGGACGAGTCGTTAAACCAGTCAGCCGCAGAGGGACGCAGTGTCCACAGTCTGTTTCCTGCCCACCGTCTTCCCTCACCCCCTGGGGAGACCGAGGGTGGCCACGGGGTGGGCCCAACTTCTACCTCCTGACCTTTCACCTGTAGCCTTAGACCGACTTCTCTCGGGACTGGACTGACGAGGCAGACCGCATGGAGGTGGCGGCCTCCGGCCTAAGGCGAGCCCTTCCCTTCGGTGACGGGTCTTCGTGCTCGGCAGGGACGTGGCCCATGCCCCCTCCCTCCACCCGCCCTCTTAGGGGACCTGCTCCGCCCCAAGCCGAGAGCAATGAGCTGGCCTGAGAGGCAGCCGGCCGGCCCGGCCTCACGGATGGACCGGGAGGCAGCTGCTGCCGCGGCCGATGGCCCAGCAGCCCTGAGGCGGCCAGGGCCACCTTCCCTCCCCCGGTCAGTGGGAGGACGGAGGAGGCTGCGGGGCGTGGTGACCGTGGCGGGCGTGTGAAAGCAAAGGTTTGGGGCCAGCGCTCGCCGGCTGGAGCAAACTGACGAGACAAAAGGGACCCGGGGGGGGAGGGGGGGCTGCCGGGCCCTGCGTCCTCCGAGCCCCTGGCCGGGCCTGGTCCCGTAACGAATCCCGCGCCACCCGCGTCTGCTCGGCGGCTTCTCGCTCCTGCAGCCAGAGAGCCCTGGCCACGGCAGAACGGCCGTCCGCTCCGTGTCTGGGGCTGAGGAAGGCGCCCGAAACGCGACCTCAGGCCTCTGCCGTCCCCGCGGCTCAGCCGGCCACTGCCGTGTGCTGGACACTGGCCGGACAGGAGACCACGCAGGGGCCGTGGGCCGAGACGCGGATCAGCCCCACGGCACCGGAGCAGGACACTCAGGGGCGTACCAGGCCCCCCGAAATGCAGGTGTCGGGGCCATCTCTGCCGGCCGGACACGGGTTCGCTCTGGCCTCACGCGCCCTGTGCCCTGGTGCTCGCCACGTCTCACCACCGGGCAGACGGGAGGACGCCTCCAGCCGGCTCTGCCTCCTGCCAGTAACGCGTCTGCATGCCGGCCTGAGCTGGGAGGCTGCCTTCGAAAAGAACTCGCGCCTGTCCCCGAGGTCACCCTCGTCAGCGTTCCTGACCCGAAGGCCTGCACAGCGAAGGGAGCGAAGGGGATGGGGAGCTGACCCCTGGTGGTGGCGTGAAGTGCCCGGTAAGGCAGAGACAACGGGAAGTCTCTGTCCTGGGGCACCTTCCTGCTCACTCACAGCCTTGGTGGCTGCGACAGGGGCCCAGACCACAGGCGCCTGCTCAGGACAGTGCCTGGGAGGCTCTCTGGCGACGAGGGAGCCGAGAAGACACCCCCCTGAGGGGGGCGGCCACGTTGCATGGCGCAGAGGGGGCCGCTGGCCTGAGACCGCCGTCTGTTCATGAGGCAAGGCTCAGAGGGTCTCCACGTTCCTTCCAAGAAATAACGTCTGTCCATCTCAAGGAGGGGGGTCCCCCACGTTCCCGAACCCCAAAGCGGTGCGCTGTGGAAACCGTTGTACCAACACACAGAATACATATTCACACACACATGCACACACACATATGTACACAGACATCCACACACGCACAAATGCATGCACACAGGTGCGCACACCCATGCACGTGCACACACATACGCACACATGCTCACACATGCATGAACCCTGCCCTGAGCTGACCAGCAGTGCTGGGGGCCGTCCCCCAGCTTTCCCGTCACCCTATAATGTCAGCACGGTCTGTCCCTGCCCTGAGCTGACCCGCGGTGGTGGAGCCGTCCCCCAGCCTCCCTGTCACCCCACACCCGGCACCTGTCTCCTTGAGGGACAAGCAGCAGGCTGCGGTCACTGCCTCGGAGTCTGTCCCTCCCTCCCCAAACCCCTTGCCCATGAGGTACAGCTGTGCCCGGGCCACGCCGTCCGGACAGGTGGACGTGCGCCGGCACAGGTGGCTGTGGAACGCACCTGGAGCCATGATCCGCAGGCAGCAAGCCTCGGTCCAGGCTCTGCCGCCTTCACTCACGACAGCCTCCTCTGTCTTGGACGTGAGGAAGCGTGAGGCTGAGCAGGCCCTGTCACAGCCTGGCTCCAGACTGAGGGACACTCGGTGCAGCCCCCCGGCGTGTGCCCCCCACGGTGCCCCACGCCCTGCTCGCACACCTGTTTGGGCCTCTGCAGGAGCTCCTGGGCCACCGCCGTGGCAAAGATGGCTCTGCTGCTCCCTGGGCTGAGCTGCAAGGACAGTGACAGCCCTGTCACCAGCTGGACCCCGAGGCCCGTGATGGCCACCTTCTCGTCCAGCACGGCGATGGTCTTTTCGGCCAAGATGGCATCTGACAGCGGCGACAAGATCTGAAAGGCAAAACCAACAAGGCGAAGAAAAGCCTTTCGTGGTCCCAGAAAGTCCTGCCGTCGCGTGAACGACGTCCCTTGCGTGGGGGTTGGGGGGCGGACAGACGAACGAGCCAGGACGCGCAGGAACGAGCCCGTGCCTCTGAGGTCGCCTTCCGAAAGCCGACCTCGCACGTGGAAGCCGTATGTTTTGGGTGGCCGTGAGAGGGGACGGGACCGGGCTCGACACCGTCGCCCGGCGCCCACACCTCGCCCCGGAGAGAAGGGCTGACGTTTTCGCGCGTGAGCGCCCGCCACGCCTCCCACCGTGGCGGCCGTCCGCCGTTATCCAGTGCGGATCTGTGTACGGTTATTTATTCTTCCTAAATGCTTTGCTGGGAAAACTTCATGGCATCAGGAACAGCGGGTTCGACGTGCCAGTTGGGTGTTTACACATTTCGCTCTCACACGCGGCCGACGCCGTCAGCCCATGGACCACCCGCCTCGCCCGCGTGTCCCGGGAGGCCACGCCCCACACTGGGGGACACTTGCTCAACCTGCCCGTCCACCAGACGTAGCTGCCGCGGACGTGAGCAGCCCGCCTCCCTCCTCTGCACAGCCAGGGCGGCCTGGGGTGGTGCCACGTGGGGGGCACCCCGAGACAGGGCCAGGCCCCGCTCCTCCCTCTCCCCGCCTCCCACAGAGCCCCGACCTCCCGCAGGAAACGGGCCCAGCACCCTTCCACCGCGTCCTGACCGATTCCTCTTCCCGAGGCCTGTGAGGACACCAGGGCTCCCTGCGGCTGGTGCCCCCGGCTCCACGGTCCACCCGGGTGCCTTTGTGGCTTCTAACCCTGGTCGTGACAAAGCCAGTGACACGGAGCTTGAGGTGTGAGTCACCAGGACAAAGCGTACGCGGACTCAGGACGCGGGGGGCCCCGGGATCCAAAGCGAGGGGGGTGGGGCTCGGGAGCAGGTGGCCGTCCAGGATGCATCCCGCGGTCGTCGTGGGCGTGGCCCGGTCCCCACTACGACACCCAGTGCATGCTCCGTGCCAACTCCTCCCCCCGGCTCCTGGCGCCAGTGCGGGGCCCGCCCGCCAGCCAGC
>NW_011889395.1:68139-79446 GCF_000151845.1 Pteropus vampyrus
GCTCGGCGCCAGGGGGCCCTGGGAAGGACCGGCCGCGTCCCCCGGGGGACGGACAAGCCGAGTGGGGTTCCTGCAGGAGCCAGACGGGGCAGAGCATCCCCGGGGCCCGACACCCCTCTGTCTCCCGTCACTGTGGGAGATGAACTGGGATTTGCCTCAGTCCATCGGAGCCGGCGAGCTCTGTCCGTCCCTTGTCAATCTATGACCAGCCGCACACGTCCAGCGATTTGTCAACTGCCGCTTCACAATGCCGAGGGCCGGAAGGGGCATCTACCAAAACCCCGACCCCCTTTCAAATTCCATTCCCAGCCACTGCCCTGTCCCGTGATGGGGCCACGGCTAACATTTCTGGCTCTGGCGAGCACGGTCACACAAATTCACTGATGCGAATTTAATGCTATTTCCATTTCCCCCCCTTTTCCTGTTTAAACGCTGTAGGAGCATAAATCTTATTCAGGTATCACCAACGCTCGCGGCAAAATGTATGTTCTTCTGATGATGTTTTCTCTGTCCTTTCTCTAAAGCGCTAGAGCTAAGGATATGGAGATTCTGCCCACCCCCGCCCCGAAGCAGACCGCCAGAGGGACGTTTGTTTGCACCTGCTTCTCGGACGAGGCGTTACTAGGTGATACTGCGCTGTCACCCCACTGGGCCTCTTCCTGGGGACGCCGCACAGGGACGTCCTGGCGTCTCTGGAACCATCTGCGTTAAATGGCATATTTTCCCTCTAAAGCCCTGAAATGACGCTCTCTGGAAGTTGTTATTTTTAAGTCGAAACAGAACGCGTTCGCACCCCCTGCACTGCTCCCCGGCTTTGCCCGCGTCTGGGGAGCCGCCTTCCGAATACTCGCTTCGTTTTCAAAGCCACCGCCATGTGGCCGGCGTCACCAGAGCGCAGGGCACTCCCGCAGTCGTCAGCCAACAGTTTTCATGACAACATGGTCAAGCAGGCCTGGCCCCGGCCGAGCACTGCTCCAGGCTGTTCCCAGCCCTCCCGATGTCTGGGGCTGGATCCGCTCTGTGGCGGGGCCGTCCTGTCCCCCGTGGGACATTTAGCAGTGTCCCTGCTCCCTGCTCACGAGATGCCAGCAGCAGCCCCCCCTCCAGCCCTGATGTCCTGCCCCTGTGAGTGTGACCAGCATTAAGCATCACACGGGCACACGACATAGGGACTTCACGCTGCCGACATTCTGGTACCCGTGTGAGCAGGCGCTGTCCTCGGTGCTGCAGACACAGCAGCCAATGCAGAGACGAAGTTTCTGACTAGGGAGCCGCTGTGTCCTCGGAGGCCAAGACTTACCTCTCGATAGTGGCGGGATCCAAAAACTGACAGGGAACCACGGCTGCAGTGGTGGGCGCTGCTGGGGGGTGGGGACGGCGTGGGGACAGAGAGTTTAGCTGAAACCCGGATCTTAAGTCCTGTGTCAACCACGAGAGTCCCCGAGCTGTGGGCATTTGGGACGCGTGCCACAGGCGGACGTGGGAATGAGTGTGACATCTTAGAGACAGAAAACAAGTGGAAGACACTCTGGCTGACGCCGGAGTGGGAGACAGTGTGGTGACAGGCCTGCCAGGCCATGGGGTGGAGCCTGTGTTTGGCAGGGCGCCTGCCTACGGCCACGAGGATGTTTTGTATGGGAGGGGCATGGCCTGAGTTACATTTTTAGGAAACCACTCTGGCCACTTGGTGAGGCGGATGAGGGTGCGAGAGCTGGAGGCAGCATTGACACTGGATGCTCACGCCAGGCGTGCACGTCTGAGAGCGGCCGCTTCCTCCACCACCCAAGATGAGCTGCATGGGGACAAGGAGCTTGAGGCAGGGAAGCCTGGCAGATGCCCCCTAACCAGCGATCAGTGACGGTCACCACCCCCTACCAGCGATCGGTGAAAGCCACCACCCTCTAACCAGAGATCAGTGATGGCCACCACCCCGTAACCAGCGATCACTGATGGCCACCACCCTGTAACCAGCCATCAGTGACGGTCACCACCCTGTAACCAGCGATCAGTTAGTCACCAGCACAGACCATGGCACTGTCCTGTCATGTCACAAGGGCTGTGCTTGCCTAGAAGGCGTGGCGTCCACTAAGTGAGAACACGCCAGACAGACCCAAAGCGGGACACACCCTACGACGTACCTGGACGGTTCCCTTCAACACCCCAGGGTCGTGAAAAGTGAGGACGGACGAGGCCCCATGCGGGAGAAGGCCGAGCGGATGCGGGAGGGAGCTGCCTCCTCCCGTGCTCCCCCGAGGCCACGGCCCTGGAGTGCAGGGGCCGCTTCGCGGTCATGCGGGAAATGCTCTGCTGCCCCCCTCTGCTCTGCTCACATCGGCCCTGGGGAGCACCCTGAGCCAGCGGGGGCAGGGGCCTCCCTGGCTTCCACAGGGGACGTCCTCACAGCACGTCTCCCGCAAGCTGTCCCCGTTCCCGCGGGTCTCCCGTACCGCTCCCCCCTCCTCCAGAGCAGCTTGCGGTGCCCCCCACCCTGTGACGCTCAGCCCACGCGCGGCCCGCACCCCGAGTCTCACCCTGCACGCCCGGCTCTCCACCCCTGAAACGTGCGGTCGTGACTTCACACGCGGTGTGCACGCATCGTTAGTAACGCACGAGGCGGGATGTCTGCGATGTGCCCACCGCGAGACCGCAGCGCCCCAAAGCCTGCCAGCCCCCCGCCGCGTCCCCCGCCTGCCGGCCACTGCCCGCCGTCACGCCCACGGCTTGGCGTCGCCGTCCTGGAGTTCCACGGGACTCTGCAGGTGCTCCCTGCGTCCGGCTCCGTCCCTCGCCCTGTGTCGTGGGGACATGGTCAGCTCGCAGTGTGGGTGGGAACGCCCCTGCACCTGAACTTTGACCATTCCCCGCCCCCCCCACCCTGGCTTTGCTGGGGGCAGGATCGCGTGGTCTTCAACTGGACATCTGCTTCACCCCGCCTTGTGAGGGCTCCCCGCCCCTCCCTCGGACAGCAGACCCCGTTTCCTGTGCCCCCGGCCCCTCTGTTGGCAGCAGACCCGTTTCCCATCTGAGAGGGGCCCCGGCACACGCTGTTGGCGTAACCGCATGTCCTCAGTGCATCGCAGTTAAGTGACTGTGGCTGGCAGGGTGACAACGGCGTGTGGCCCCTGGGACGTGGCCTGGCTGGCTCAGCTGGGGGGACAGGGGGGCGCCTGGCGTCTGCCGACGCGGCCTCAGGCTTTCCCCTCGGTCCGCACGGAGCCAGAACGCGGCCGGCTCGGAGCGCGCGGGCCGTGCCCCCGGTGTGGCCCAGTCTACGGGGTCACGCACGCTGACACGTGGGGAGCCCGGGCCGGCTCCAAAGCGCCCTCCGGGACGCCCGCTCCCAAGAGAAACCGCCGTCACCAGGGCAGCCAGGGACAGACGCGCCCCGAAAACCCTTTCCTTCCGCCGTTTCCAAACTGAGCCGGAAACCGGCCCCGTGGGTCTGAACGACGCCAGCAGAGGACACGGCTCTCCTGGCTCACGGCTCCTTGTTCCACGGTGAAGCGACGTCTTCAATCTCCAGGCCAGCGCGACGGACGCTTCACGGGCGGACGCCGCTGTAACACGGAGACGTGTCTGGAGCGGGGGCGACGTCCAGCGGCCGTCGGGAACCCAGGTGCTCACTCCCGGCGCGGGGCCGCCCTGCTGATGGCCAGCAGCGAACAGCGTGTGTCCCGGCTGGCCCTCAGGCCACCCCTGCCACACAGCCCCCTCCCTGGCCAGAACGTTCCTCTCTGAACAGTGTCAACGTGCTGTCCCGGGGCCCTCTCCTTTCCCGGATAATTTACACAGCGCGCAGGCAGGTTGTCCCCTGGGGCCACGGCCCATGGTGCCCAAGCCACACACGCCATCTGTGGGACCGTGCGGGCTCGGGGCATCGCATGCTGCTGCTTTGTCTGTAAGTTTTCCCAGCAAACTTCTGTTTGATTTTGCTCACTGTGTCGCATAAAGTACACGCGCTTCGAAATTAGCCCCAGGAGACGCACAGGGCCTTTAACTCCACCGTCAGAGTCTACGCATCTGTACACTTACGTCTGAATGTCCATATTCACACCCACAACTGTGGCCGCGGCCTCAGGGGAGATCCCAGAGCCAGTCAGAGACCCTGGCTGTCTCTGTGACCTCGGGCACATCGCTTTCCGTCTGCCGCCTCTAACCCCTCCCCGCCCGCGGTCTGTGGCCCCGGGCGCTGTCCCCCACACACTCCTGGAGAGCTGTCCTGACCGCGTATGGGGATGCACCAGACGCCACCAGCGGCGGTGGCAGAAGCTTCCTCGGTCTTGGCTTCACTGGTGTAGGTAACGTCTCGGGCGCACTAACCCACCCGAGGCTGTGGGCACCCCACCCGCGTCCCAGGGACTCGGCTAACAGAGGGACAGACGTGTGCCAGCTCTGCCGGGTGGCAGGTGAGCGGCCGGGGAATGACCGTGACACGGGAGCGGCGGGCGGGGACGAGTACGCGGCACTGAATCAGCATTCCCTCAATGAGCACAGGGCTTGAGCGCGACATGTTTTTTAAGAGTCTGATAAAATGAGCCGGAGTGGATGGTTTACAGCTGCCTTAGCAGCGCTAAAATCTTGAATGAACAGAGGGTTCTTCTGCCATCGTCAGCATCGGGCGATGACAAACGAACGCCAAGCCCTACATGAAGGGTACGTCGTTAGTGCTGGGAGATCGTCACCGGCACGCGGACACGTTGGCACTCACAAGGGGGATGGCACATCTGCAGTGACTTCGGCGTGTGACGCTGTGCAGTTGGGGACATCTAGGGGACGACATCTAAGGGACGAGTACGCGATCCGAGCGAAGCCGATTGCTTCCGAGACACGTTTGGAGGGAAATGTTTGGAGCCGAGGCCCCGCGGACCCGCGTGTGGGCCACAGGCTGGGGGAGGCGCTCGTTAAGCGAAAGGCCGCCGCGTCTGTGTCGGGCGGTCCTGGCCCCGGCCCAGCAGACCATGCGCCTGTCTGCGAGGCCGCTGCTCCTCCCGGACGAGGGGCAAGCTCCCTCCCGCCCGGGCTTCTGGACGGTCCGCCTTCCAAGGCGGCGCCCACAGACAGTGTGCCACCTGTCACCTAGCACCTTGGCGCGGCCAAGGCTGGCTCTGTCACCCCACTTGGGACCCCATGACAGTGGGACGTGGGGACACTCGGCAAGGGCCGTGGCTTCCCGTGGGACTGGAAGGTTTCCAGGCGCCAGATTCCAGTCCTTACTCATGCGAGCGAAAACGAATAAGCCAGACACAGCAGAAAATGGCCACTCACGGGTGCGTAAACACTCCGGGCATTTGCCTAGATTTTGGACGGGTGGGAAGCCGAAGGCGACATGAAAAGGCGGCTCGTTCGGCCGCGGCAGGACAGAGTTTTGGTCATTGGTGCAGCTCAGTCCCTGATGAAGGCGCCTGGCTGGCCGGGGCGCACGAGGGTGGGGGGCCCCAAATGAACACCCCGTGCGCCCCCCCCACCTCGGGGTCCGCTCCAGGGGAGCCCGGCCCGCCACTGCACTTTCTAGAACGTGCCAGACGCTTGCACTGCACAGCTGAACAAAGCCCTGTTGTCGTGGAACCCGCAGTGTAGGAGGCACAGACACGACGGCCAAGGGAGCAGACTCGGGGTGCCGCTCGGGGAGCGGGCACGGGAGGGGAGGGCGGGGGCCACTGGCTGGCAGAGCAGGCCGGGAAGGGGTCACGCTCCGGGGAGCCAGCGGTGCGAGCTGGGTGGCCACCACCCAGCACAGGACTTGGCCAGGACAGTGGGGGTGGGGTCTGTCCCACACATGCGCTGGGCGCCAGCTAACACGGAGGGCGTGTGGCTCAGCCCGCCGCCACGTCATCCGTGGGGCTCGAAGCGCGCCAACTCCCAGGCCCACGCCCGAGGCCCTGATTCCGCCAGCAGGGGCGGCCGGCATCCCATTCCCCACAGCTCCCCAGGTGCTGCGTGTGCGGCGGGGCAGACGCCAGTGACAAACACGCATTCAGCTTCTCCACACACAAGAGCATGACACACAGATGACAGAAGCTACTAACGAGAAACCTGAAACAAATCGTGCTTTTATGTGCAATCACGTGGGTCTACAGCCACATGCGTCATATGTGTGAATGCGTGAGCACGCAGTATACGTGCACATGTACGAAGCATAAGTAAGCACGTATACACGCACACACGCAGACACGTGAGCACGCACATATGCATACTTGTGAATGTGTGATCATGCATGCATACACATGTGTGGACACACGAGCATGCACCTATACATGCACATGCATGAATGTGCGATCATGCACATACACACATGCGTGCAGACACACGAGTATACAGGCATGCACACGTGTGTGGACACGTGAACATGCACATATGCATGCACATGAGTGAATGTGTGAGCATGCACATGTACGCACATGTGTGCAGATGTGTGTTCAGGTATGCATGCACATGTGCAGACACACAAGTATGCACACATGTGTGGGCATGTGAGCATGCACGTATGCATGCACATGTGTGAATGTGTGGTCATGCACATGTACATGCATACGTGCGGATATGTGTGCAGGGTGTACATGTACATGTATGTGAATGCCTGAGTACGTACGTACCCTCACAGAGCACAGAGAGAGGTATTCCAGATTCCAGTGCATTCGCCCGATTTTGGGTGCCTAAAGGTGCCTATTGTTTGAGAAAACAAGCACCCCCACACAGGAAACCCCCATAAAGATTTCTTGTCGTTCCCAGTGTCAGAAACCAGTATTCTCAAAATATTTAGTAAAATATGAAAAAAAAAATCATGAAAAAGGAATCACCAAACAATACTGAAGACTTTATATACCACCCAGGTCTATTTTTCAGAATTTTACTGCAGCCTCTCAGATCCCAATAATGCATTCTAATCATTTAATTCCTGCTGAGAGCACATACGCTTTGCTCTCGAAACCTTTCCACGAAATAACCAAGATTAAAAGCAAATATTTTCTTAATATTTCCCAACTTTAGCAGGACAAATACTGAACTTTTGGCTAAGCTTCGCTCGAACGATTTCAAATTCAGCCGTCCCAAATTGCTGCCGTCAAGACTGCAGAGCTCCGCGGGCACAGAGCGGTCGCCTCTGCGGACAAAAGACTCGAATTCTAAGTGTCACTCCACACCTCACTGTCACATTTTTTGTTTCCCCCATAGGAAATTTAAAAGGCATTTTTAAAGGAAGGGAAAGCTGATGCAATCAATTATCTTAAAAGGAAAAAAAGTTTTCCTTTCAATATGTTCGTTTGCCAGGGATCTGTTTGTAAAATAGCAGGAAAAGGCACATGTACATACGTGTGTGTGCACACATGTACACATATGCCATGCTTCATTAAAATGAAGTAACTACGTACTGTAAATCACATGTACATATATAATTATCACATAACATATAATTCTATGCTCTAAATCGTATACTATGTATAGCATAGCTACATAATAACTATATAACATCATAACGCATCCTATATATAATATTACCATGTATCTTAAGTTCCTACATCTATAAGAAGGATTCTGTCTTGAGGAAATAGGAATGTTGTCCTTATACCTAGTAGAATTTTTATATAGTTAAATTATGAGTAATCGTCTCCCTGGTCGATCAAAGGAACCATTTCCATCTCTGGAAACTCTTACTAAGAGACAAAGAGGAGACTGCCTCATCGCCCCTGGGGGTGCGGACGCCATGCGGACACTGGGCTCTAAGTGGGGGAGGTTGATTCCGGGTTAGCGCCCTCGGCTGTGGGGGCTCACGCTCGGTTTCCCTTCGTGGGAATGGGAGCAGGGCATGCTGCCGGCCGGGCACGCTGGATCTGCCCGTGTCCCTGCCCAGCCCGCTCTCCCTGCTGGTCCCCGGCGGGCCGAGCAGGCGGTGCTGCCCAAATCGCTGTGGGGGCAGCCTTTGCTGTGGGTGCCCCGTGGGCTTGCCGACACCTCAGACTCGGTCTCCTTGCTTCCCACTCCCCTGTCACAGGAGTCAGCCCTGCGTCTTACGTTTTTACTATTGTAGTAAGAACACGTAACACGGGATCTGCTCTCTTCGGTTTTCAAGTGCAGACACCGCGTCGCTAACCGCGGGCGCCACGCCGTGCAGAGCGCTGGAGCATACCCGCCTCACGTAGCGAGCGTCGCCCCTGTTCAGCATCGCCCCGCTGCCCAGACCCCGTCGCCGGTGAGTGGATCAAGAAAACGGGGCGGGCACACGCAGTGGAGCATCATCCTGGATCCGCCTGGAAAAGAAGGCAGTTCTGCCGCACGCAGCGACGGGGACGGGCCTGGCGGGCAGATGCAGACCCGCCTCCGTCTTCCGCGGCCCCTCTCCCGTCATCCCCCACATGACCTTGACCTCGCCCAGTGAGCCGCTCGAACGCCCAGTTCTGTCCTGCTGTTGGCTTCAGGACGGCCTGGGCAGACGCACAGCTGGGCCTGGTGACGACGGGCGTGGCGAGCCTCAGGCCCTGTGCCCGTCCAGCGTCCGCCTGCGGTCCTCTGCTCAGGCACTGCTCCTGGTCCCCCATCAACGGTGACATTGAAGCGAGGGGTCCCCCGTCTCCACAGGGGCCCATGGCGCAGCCTCCCCAGGCGGAAGCCCTTGCACCCTGCGGTCAGCTCGGGGGCGGGCGTGCGGCACAGTTAGGTGGGTAAAGTCACGTCCAGCACGGTGATGGGGCTGCGGGAGGACAGGCACGCTCGTCCCTCCAGGGTTACTACGCTGGGGGTGCAGAGCCGGGGCCCTGAAGCCCGTTTTGCCACCTCATGGGAGGGCCTGAGAAGGACGCCGGCACACCGGGAAGCAGAGCAGAGACGGAGAGAAAGAGCTCGGGACCTTCGCGATGCCCCGGATCCGGCCGCACCTGCCGCCCGCAGGATTCGGAAGTCATAGGGATCAATCCAGTATCATGCGTGTGTGTGTGCGTGCGCATGTGTGCGTGTGTGCATGTGCGAGTGCATGTGCGCATGTGCATGTGCGTGTGCGTATGTGTGTGCATGTGTATGTGTGCATGTGTGTTGTGTGGTGTGTGCATGTGTGCACGTGTGTATGTGCATGTGTGTTGTGTGATGTGTGTGCATGTATGTGTATGTTGTGTGAGCATGTGTTTATGTGTGCATGTGTGTATGTTGTACGTGTGTGTGAGTGTGTGTATGTGTGAGTATGTGTGTATGTGTGTGTGCATGCGCGTGTTTGTGAGTGTGTAAGTGTGTGAGTGTGTGTGTGTGTGTGTGTGTGTGTGTGTAAACTAGTTTCAGTGGGGTTTTTTGTCGCCTGCAAAGGCAAGAGTTCTGAAAACCCGCATCGCTGACAACGCAGTGGCACCTGACGCTGGCCTTTCTCTACCCAGTCGGGCACGTTTGTGCTCGTCAAGGACAAGGTCGCGGACACGCAGCCCGGAACTGCGGTGGGGGCGTGACGAATCGCTGTCCCTCTGCCCACACCGTCTCCTTTCTCCCTTCATGTCAACATCATCCGCTCACGGCGACACGTTTCCCTGACCCAACGGGCACTGGCCTTGAGCCCACATTCTTCGCCAGGCACTGTCCCAAGGACCTCGCATACGTCATCTAAGCAAAGCCGCTTGGCCGGTGCTGAGTGATTTACATCGTTATTCCCATAGTTAGAAAGCCGAGACTCCAAGAGCGGAACTCGCCCAGCGATGCCAGGAGGTCACGGAGTCCAGGTTCCAGGGGTGGCAGCTCACCTCCGGAGCCCGCGTCCTTTACTGTTGCGTCACATGGTGACATGGTGACAGACAGCGTCATGCTACAGGCCCTTACGAGATCCAGGAGAGAGGGGGACCTTGGGACTCGGCAGGGCACCAGATGCTAATAACTCATGGCCGTGCGGCTAACAGGTCATGTGGCATAGCTCGTGGCTTTGTGGCTAACAGCTTGATCTCTGGGTGACAGACAGACTGAGGTTGAGGCCCATCCCCGTCTCTGCTGTCGTGATCACCAGCCATATCCCAGGTACTGCTGAATTATTTCGCAGTCCCTGGCTCCTCGGTTCTCATGACCATCTCACGTGACAGGCACCATTATTGCCCCCATTCACCAAACAAGGAGCTGAGGGTCAGGGAGACTAAGTAACTGGTAACAAGTGGGTAAGCGAGAAGGTGAATCCAAGCCTTAGCGGCTGCACAGCCCATATCACATACGCTCCGTCTCGAACCTGGCGTTCACCCTTTCTGCCTCAGTAGTGTTCAGAGCTGCAGTGCATCATCGCCTTCCAAACTCCCCTGCAGGTGGCAGTGGTTACGCGATACCTTCTGGACCATGGGAAAGAAGCCGATGGGTTCTGGCGATGCTTTGTGTTCCTGACGCAGTCTGCACCACTTCCTGCTTCATTCATTTTCCTGCTTGGAAGGTAGACCTGTGGCCGGAGGTGTGGCAGCCTTCTTGCGACCATGAGGCAACAGATATGAGCAAGAAAACCAACCTGCTAAAAAGGCAGAAAGAGCTTGGCTCCTGGTTCCCGTTGCTGAGCAGCCACAATGCTCTGGACTCCTAGTCACAAGTCACAGGCAGGATTTTATCTTTTTGTTGTTGTTACTGTCAGATACCTGTGACTTATGGCCATGTGTGATCCTAAGCGACCCTCAAACATAAATACGGCTTCCTTCTGTTTAAGGAACAATTGTTTCTAAACCTTTTTCTCATATTTTTAGTGTAATTTGGGGGTTACAAACTGACATGTCTATGGAGGGCGAATCACATAAGTAAATGAGTTAGGTATGAACTGGAAGTCTGCCCCCACCAGGCAGAAAAGCAGCTGTCAGATCATCTCGCCTGTGCAAAGGGGGCCAAGTGCTGCCTGATGCTCCATTTTCTATGAGAAGCTACAAATCCAATTTTAATGGAACTTTTAATGTGATAATTCTAGATTTTAAAATCTGGGCTCCTATTCAAAAACTTTGACACCCAACACGGCGTGGATATCAGCTGCATACAACCCAAGGACCTTCCATTTGAACCTCTGACCCGGAAGAGCTAACTTCGTGACATGTATTTACTTGGGGGATATGGGAGGAAGACAAGGCGAGAACGCAGCTGGGACTTTTTCAATCTTCGAACTGGCAATAAAAACAAACAGCAAAAACAGCCAGCGAATCGTGGCCCCTCACACAGCACGGAGGCTGGGAACCGGGAAATGCCGTGACGGGGCCACTCTAGCTGCCTCCGCTGTCTCTGACCGCAGCGCCCACCAGCGACGCCCCCCGCCCCCCGTTCTGACGACACGTGGCTGCTCCAGTCAGAGCGCACCACACCCTCCCCGCGCCCAGACTCTGCGACCGTTTG
>NW_011889395.1:79946-82108 GCF_000151845.1 Pteropus vampyrus
GTCGGTGAGAATGGCCACCCAGCCGGACACCGGCCGTGAACCATCAGTCCAGCCACGCCAGTGCCACCCTGTGCCATGCCCACCGTGGTCACAGGGACACCCTGAAGGCCGGGAAGCAGCGGGAGGGAAGGAGGCCCGCCTACCCAGCCCATCCCCCTCGCCACGGGCAGGAACGACAAGCGAAGCCGCGCCCCACGTCGTGTCTCAGCTGCCGAATGGCTGCCGCGCAGACGGACGCCGGACCGCTGGCCGGCTCCACGCCCGTGAGCACGTGCCACAGTCTGCAGGGAAACACGCGCTTCCTGCCCCGAGAGGCGCCCGCCCTCTTTTTTCCTGACTGGGGATTTATTCACATACGATGACATTCAGTACTTTAAAGCACACGGTTTGACGGGTTTGGGTAACTGAATACGACTGTGGGACCCCCACAGCCCCCGAGCCCCCTCCCGCCCCTCCACGCCCGGGTCCTCTCCCCGCCCTGCCCGGGGCACCTGCTCAGAGCATCGCCTGTGTGCGGGTACCACGGTTTGCTCATCCACTCGCCGTTTACTGGGCCTTTGCGTTGCGTCCGGGTTCCAGGTTTTATGAACATTATCCCCAGCCCTGAGTTCTGGCTTGATTTTCAGCACTGCACACCACCTGGACGGCCCTGCAGATCTCAGCTGGAAACGGAAAAGCAGAGACGTGGAAACAGCTTTGCTTTAAGCCAGTCTGTCGCTGGTGTTGCCGAAAGAGTAAGAGCCGCAGGGCCACCGGTGCCCTCGCCGTTCGCGATCCTTCTCGGGTTCGAGGACCCACGCGGTGACATCGGATGGGGACCACGCATTCACCCGGCAAACGTTGGCCGGGAGCCTTTCCTGCCTGGCCCTGTTCTAGAACGTGGGGACAAGACTGTGAACTAGACAGATAAAGTCTCTGTTCTTTTCGAGATTACAATTTAATGTGGGGGGTGGGGCAGCAGGTGCACGGGCTGAAATAAACGCATGAGATTATTTGGGGGCGGTAGAAATAGGATGCAGAGGTTAACACCGTGCTGCTTTAGACGGGGTCACCAAGGAAGGCCTCTTACAGGCGGTGTCGACGGGGAAGAGAAAGTTTAGTGAACTCGCTCGACAAACGTCTTTACACGTCATTGAAAGAGACCAGCATAACCGCAAACAAGTGAATGGGAAAAAAGGTTTATATTATTGTATCGGCCAACGACTCTCAGACAAGCATCATTTCCGTGGGAAAAACAAGGTTGTTTAAAAAAAGATTAGCAAGAAGCAACGGCCGCGGATTTTCTCATAAGCAGACGAAGCGTGCCCATGGTAGTCACCAGTCTGCGGACCGTCCTGCGAGGTCCCCAAGCCCAAATACGCCGACCGTGGCCTGCACGTGCGTCCGTGGCCTCGGCGGGCGGGAACCGACTCTCTGTGTTGGTGACTAGCAACGCCCTCCTCCCTCCCGTCGTGCAGTCTGTGGATTGTTTCACGCCCTCTGCTTGCTGTGGGTTTTGCGTGCTTTTGAGGTGTTTAAAGCATTTATGAAGATCCGATCTATTAGACTTGTGATTTTAATCGAATGTTTAGAATTCCATAATTGTGTAATCAATATTTAAATCTAGCTAATTTAACCTAACTGGTTAAATTTATGAAATTCAGATGTTTTGAAATTATTGTGGGCGTAGTCTATGACTATTTGAAGAAATGTTAATCTCTTCTGTTATCATATGAATCCAAATACCGTTTGAAGAAATGGCATGAGGGATGGGGACTTGGCATGCAGAGCTGTGGGCTTCGCTTTCCGATGCAGCGGGGCGTGAGGGGTCTGCCCTGCGGCCGTGAACGAGGGGACCACGGCGCCCACGGGCTGGCCCAGCACTCTGCCCACGGCGCCCACTGATTGCCAAGATTCGGTTTCACTGAACCCACCTGGGTCCCCTGCCAGCCCCTCCACCGATCGCTGTCACCAAAAGGGATTCTTTGCTCTGCAAAGCGTGAGCCGGGGAGGGTCCAGGTGGCCACCCCAACCTCAGGCACTGAGAACGGCGTTTCTCCCTGCCAGGCGGGCCCGGGAACGCAGACAGAGGGAAGGGGGCGGAGCCGAGCCCTGACTCCGGGCAGCAGGGGACCCACGCAGGGGCAAGGCCCTCTGCCTGCCTCCTCTGCTCTGACCTGTTC
>NW_011889395.1:83618-93036 GCF_000151845.1 Pteropus vampyrus
GGTGCCCGCGTTTCTGCCCCCCGCCTTTCTCTGCTTCCCGTAGGGTCCTCACATGCCAGTTTCGGCAGGCAAAGTTTCCATCCGTCTAAGGAAAAGTGACACGTGTTCCACCGGAAAAATAAATAATGGCTTTTCATAGGACCCCAGGTAACCGGCTGGGGCTGCGGTCGATGGTATGACCAGGAGTCCCCGGGCACCCCCCATGCCGGTGACAGCCGGTGACAGGAGCAGAAGTGTCCGGCGGGGCTCACGGGACGGGCCCTGGGGCGGGCGACCCTACGCCTCTCCTGTGGGCCAGGGATGCCGCCGGAGCCACTTCCGTCTCTGGGATGTGACACAGGACACACGCTGAGCAGGAAGGGGTCCCTTGGAAGGCGGGGACACACCACGGAGGAGGCCACCACCCTTGCCAGGCAGGACGGTTCAGGACTTTTACGAAGGTTCTGCCTATTCTTTCGCCGTCGAAATTCTCTGAAAATCACGTGCGATCTCATAATCGACATGTGTGACAATGTGGCATGCTATTGCCTCTTCTTCAACCTGAGAGCACCGGACGGATGGCTGGGGGCCCACAGACCACACCCTGGTGTATGCTGGGGCCACACGGGGGGAGGAGACGGGGGACAGTGTTTCGGTGAGACTGCAGTCCAGGAGGCGCCTGGACAGAGAGCAGGTCCCAAAGCCAAGGGCCGCGTCACTCAGATTTGAGCACCACCTGCCTTTGCGTTTTTAGAAACCGTGGAAACGAGGCTTAAGTGTCCCGAACATCGCAATTTATATTAGGGAGCTGGGGTGAGATGACATTGATTTATTCATCGATCAGCAAATATTGACTCCGCAGCAGCCGCGGTGACCGGGTTTAAGCGGTGTGTAGAGCCGGCCCGCGTTGGGGGCTGTTCTTCCACACTCGGCATCTTCAGATCGTGTAAGGGGCATTCGGGTGCAAATCACAAATTTATAAATAAAACGTGATATTTTAAAGCTTAATAGCAGTGACACACATCACGAAGGAAGGCCAGACGGTTGGTGACGGCTCCGTCAGATCCTCATCTGACTCGTGACAGACGGCTTGCACCTGAGCCATTTTTCTCATCCACTTGGTGACTTTTCTCATTCCTTCTTCTCCTTCTGTTAAATTAGAACTTCCCGAGTCATCCCCGACGGCAGGTAGGGTTTGTTGGTTCTGCTGGACCGTTCTGGATGGTGGAAATGACCTGGACTCAGAGTGTTTGGCGTGGGTTTTATTCACCAGCTGCCTCCTGGCAGTTATGCAAGGGCTAGCCATTTGTCCACGGGGCCGCAGAAGGGTCACTGTCCCAGTGTGTGTTTGACCATATTACAGCTTCCTGGCGTGACAGCGTCGAGACCGGGAACCGCATGGACCACAGCATGACGGAGGGAACGGGAAGCCCCCGGAAGCCATCCTCGCGCGCACAGCATGTGCGCCGAGCACCGCCTGGAAGAAACGCCCACGGCGGGGGCTCCGCACGACGGGGACGTGAAGCCTTCGCGAGACGCGCAGACGCAGCGGCGGCTTTTCCGCGTCGCACGCTGTCCGATGAGGGACCCCCCAGCACCGGCGCGTCTGGCGGCGTCTGCCCTCGACGTCGCAAGCGCCTCAGAGCTGGTGTGATCTGTCCTTGTTTTCCGCGACGGGGCGCAGACAGAGGCGTCTTTGGCGGTGACGGTGTTTTGTTGTCCTTGGCCTGTGACCACGGTGCTGGTTTGGAGCCACACGCATTACGCTGCTCTCGCTGTAACGGCTTTCGGGGAGGGGGGCTCCTTTCGAAATGTCGCCGGCTTCCCACGGCTTCATGGCAGTTTGAGAGAATCCGGTTTTCGGGGGGTCCTTCCTTTTGATGACCGTCACCTCAGTGTCCACGCGCCTCGTTCAGACTCGCGCTCAAGGTCTGTCCAGTGCTCACGCTAATGTCGTCAGGGCAGACGTGATGCCAATGTCACCGCTTTAATCCCCAAGTTCCGCGTGTGGCTGGCTTGCGTTGGGCCACTGATCTATTTTGATGACTTTGGAATTCGCGCCAGCACAGTAGACACACACACTGCACGCTTAACAGATGCAAGCGAAACATACCACTGGTATAAAAATACATCAGCTGATATTGATTCTGCCCTGATAACCGAATGTGAGTCGAAAATAAAGCCGAGACCATCTGGTCTCTGTGACGCCGACATAACCGCAAAATTATAATGACTATTAAACACATAATTCGGTTTCCTTGATAATCATAATTAATCTAACGTTTAAAACTTATGACTTACATAAGTGCATTGCTTTGTTCTGTGCAGCTGTCAAATCACCCGTCAGGGGAGGGAGGGGCAGCGAGCACGGTGTGTGTGGGGAAGCACGATGGGACAGCTGAGTGGGGACCGGACGGGGACGCAGAGAAAAGCCGTGGCTGACCGACGAAGCGTCCCGGGGCCAGCGGGCGGCGGGTCGGTTTGCATTTTAGAGACCGCTGTGTGGGGAGCATTGTGACCCCGGTGACCCAGGGACCACGTAGAGATTCGATGCGAGGTGACGGTGGCCTGGCCGGGACAGGAGAGATGGGGACACACAGAGAGAGAGTGGGGACAAGTACGGGGAGGACGCCCGCGGCTGGGTTCAGGGCCGACCCGCCGGGCAGAGGCAGGTCCTGACCCGAGGGACCGGGGACCTTCACCGAGGGACGACTCACCCCGGACGGCCGCGCTGCTGAAGGACGCTGTGCCCCGCGGCAGCCTCGGTCCCGGCCCGTGCCTGGCGGGCGTTTGTTCGGTCTGCGCCACGTCTGCCGAGTCCCCCCTCAGTCACAGAATTCCCGTTTGCCTCGGGGAACCAGCTCCCCCATCTCTGGTCACGTGCGGTCGCAACCCAGGCCTGGCTCCCCAGTGTGCCCCATTCTGCCTGGTCCTACCGAGGGGTTCAGGGATGGGCAGTAACCCAAATGGCGCCGGTCAGACTCGGCTCTGAGTTGCTGGCAGCGTGGGTCACGGAGTGGGGTCTGCTGACACCATTCTGCCCGACAACGAAGCCGACACAGGGGAGCTGGAGCTAACGGTGGACAGAGGCCGGCCCCACGCCCTCTCTCAAGGTCCATGGTGAGCTGTGCCTGAGGAAGTCCCGGGCGCCCCTGGAGCTTCTGTCACAGGGTCTAACGAAGTCCCTTCGAGCTGGCACTGCCTGGCCCTGAGACGGAGAGTTCTGCTCCGGCCTGACGGATTCGGGCAGAACGGTCGCTGAGACGATCTCTGAACCGGTCGCCTCCGGAGACGGCGGGGCTGACTCGAGACGGAGCCAGGGGAGCTGCCTCGGACGACGGGGACATTTGGCGTCGCGATCGCTGTGTGGGGAACACGGGCACACACACTTCTCCTCACTCGTCCTGGGATGCTATTAAGGTTTGTGCATTGCGCGGTACGTAAATTTTTCGTAAATAAATGAGCCGAACACAAATACTGAAGTCTGGTTCATGACAGACGCTGCGGTGCTCAGGCCACGTGTGCTGACGCCCGCGGCCAGCGCTCAGATCTACAAACACGGCTGCGGTCGCAGGAGACGGACGCATGATGAGAACGAGCCGTGACCGCGGCCGGATGTCCACTGCAGAAGCGACGCACCTGTCCTGCTCGCTCCCTCCGAGGCCACGCGCGCCGCCCCCACCCGCCACCGGGAACTGCCAGCCGTGGCCGTTTCTTCCCCGCACAGGGCAGATGCTTCGGCGTGCTGGAACGTAGCGGTGCCGAGGGTACCGTCTTGGGGACACTTGAATTCTCTGGCCACATTATGTGGTGACGGTCAGCTCCAGAGACACGAGGATCATCTCCCAGGGTTTGTTCAGCATCTTCCAACCCACACCGGTGCCGACGTGCGAGCAGAACATGCCTAACGTGACGTCAGAAACTCTCTGTGTTTCGTGGACATCGGACCTTCTGGGATGGGGGGGGCGGGGCTCCCTCATCACCCAGCGGGAGGGGCGGCAGCAGAATGTGGCAATTATGACATCGCCAGCATGCCGTCCCTAGTGGGAGGGTGACAAGGCCGTCGGGTTCCCCACATAACTCCTGCAAGCAGCGGGCACCTAAAACCAAGCCGTTGGTGTTCAGGTCATCTGTCTGTCTCCCAGCTGGCAAGGCTGCTTCCCCACCTGCCAGGTAAAAAGCAGCTTCCATCGGGGGCGACAATGCGGGGTCCCCAACCCCTGCCCCCAGAGCAACAAAAGACCAGGGGCGACCGGCGCCTTCATAATTCCCCCCACCAAAGCCTGTCCCTTGACACATAGCTGTGACACTGGGATCTGCCTCGACGCACCTGCACGGCAGCACAGGTAGAGGGTGTGCCTCTCTTCAACATCACCATCATCTAAGTTTGAGTCCCAACGGCAGTTTGACAGCCTGGGAGCCAGCCAGGCCCTGCAGCCTCCCCAGGACGCGGGCTCCTGGGAGTTCAGGGGCTCGCCCCTCGATCTAAGGGGGTTGCAGTGAGCTCCAGGCTGGAGCTGCCCAAGAGAAATGTCTGTGGGTGAAAGGAGAGAACCTTCCGGAAGAAAGCTGTCGAAAATGTCATTTTCCTCTGGTCTCTTCGTAGGGGCTTCCGAAACAGTCCAGGTTTTTTCAAAGGGTAAAAATGACAGCCGTGTTCACGGAGATAAAATGACTACTTCAGGAAAAACGTATTTTCTCTTTTGAAAAAAAAATTAAGGTATTCGCCATGGAAGATTTTCAAAAGCTTTCTGTGTGGTTTCTTAACAGCGAGAACAGCCCGCCACAGATAGTGGCCCCCTTTCGCCCCACACCGCTCCCCGTGACGGCTTTATTCAGACGGAACCCCCACACCATGAAGCGACCCTCGCAAAGTGTGCGACCTGGTGGTTTCCGTGCGTCACGGAGCTGTGCGACCATCACTTCCGACTCTCCCCACCCCCCGAGAGACCCGCCCAGGGGCGCCGCTCCCCTTCCCGCCCCCCGCCAGGCCCCGGCAGCCCCTCGTGTGCTTCCTGGCTCCGTGGACGCGCCGAGTCCAGGGACCGCGTGCACGGGACCCCACGCTATGTGGCCTTCTGCGTCTGGCGTCCCCCACACGACACTTGAGGTTTGCCTGCATCGTAACTCCCCTCGTGCTAACGCGGGATCCCGGCCCTTGGCACGACAGACGTTCCGAGCTGGGGCCTTCTGTCTAGTGGCGCTGTCCAGCAGGGGCCCAGCCCTCTCCTCCATCCACCAGACGTGAGCAGCCTCCGCTTCTGTCTTGGTGGCAACCCAAAGTGTCTCCGGATAGAGCCAAAGGCCCGTGGTGGGGTGGGGTGAGGTGGGGTCGCCCTGGTGGAAACCATCGATCTAACCAAACGCGCCTGGAAGCTGCCCCGCCCCACGCCATTTAAATACACACAACCTGGGGAGGTTAACCGACTGCCCGAGGTCGCGCAGTCAGCCAGTGGCCGGGCAAGGGACTGGGACTCTAGGCCGGACACCAGCTTTACGTCAGTTAGCAATCCACAAACTCGCCAGGGCTGGAATCAGTCTCACAGCATGGTCTCACAGCGGCGGTGTTTAAACTTCGACACACTCCAAGGTCACCTGAAGGGCTTATTAAAATACAGATTACTGGCCACCACCCTCAGGGATCCCGATTCGGCAGGTCAGAGGTGAGGCTCGAGGGTCTGTGTGTCCACCTCGTTCCCGGCTGCTGCTGGTGCTGCTGGTCTGGGGACCCACATTGAGAGCCATCATCTGAGAGTCAGCTCATTCTACCCGCCCCTCAACTTTTTTTTTTGATGGACAAAGATTCTCAAACACAAATATGTGGCCAGACAGGAAACACAACTATGAGAGCTGGAGGTGTGAGGGTGTTGGGGCTGGAGCTGTGGCAGCCGCTCTGTGACAGTGAGTACGGAGCCACGAGAGTCGCCGCGAAGCCAGCCTGGGGCCCCGATATTACGGGGCTGCTGACACGGCCACGCTGGGACCGGCAGCCTCTGCGCCCGTCCTGCAGATGGACCGTGACACCTGTTATTAGCCACTTTGTAGTCGCTGGTCCGTTGTTTGCTCCTAGTCACACCCTGAAAGATACAGGCCCCCCTAAGAATGCAATGGGGGGGGCACGGCATCTCTTCTTCATTTATCTCCGTATTTCCGCCACCTTGAGGTGGCTCTGGCATAGAGAGGGAATTCGAGGCGTACTGAATGAATGAGTGAGTGAATGAATGATTCATTGCCGATCAATGATTCATTGAACGATCCTCTTCAAGCTTTGGTCATTGATCGGCAGGCCGTTTTCATGGTTTTTTGTTTGTTTGTTTTTTATTTTGCTACATACTTAACACCATCTCCACTACCACTATTATGGATTCATTTTACAAATATACCCTTAAGCTTCTTCTAAGTGAAATATTTCCAGTTTGGATGTTTACGTGTATTTTTCTGACACAGCAAATGCGCGCACGCTGCATTTCAGAAACACCCGTCTGTGAACCACCTGGGACCACCCTCGGGAGCCAGCGCTGGACCACTGCGGGGTCCATGGGCGTCCGACCCATCCACGGGTAATCACCGGGTGCCCAGGCCTCTTCCGCATCTCGAGATGCTCCCTCCAGGTCAGGGGTGAGGCACAGGGGGGAGACCGTTCCCGAAGCCTCTTCCCGTATGCACACTGTGAATGGATGAAAGATGAGGTCGGAGGCTGCTGGCGAAGACCCTAGAAGCCATAACGGATTCACCAGCAGACCCGGGGTACGGAGCGAGCAAATAAGCCGGCAAGCGTTTGTTGACATAACGATTGATCGGCCGGAAGCCGGAGCTCCCCCAAGTCTTTAAAATGGACTGTGTTTTAAGAAAAACTACTTTCGAGATGAAGGACACGGTGCTCTGTGCTCCCACACATCTTTCTTATATTGCGCCTAAAAATCGTAAAGCTGGATGTCCCTGGCGATGCACCATTTCTCATCCAAGCTCAAACGGCCTCTATGTAGTTGGCTCTTTTTGTCCAAAGCCCGGCTTTTTCTCACCAGAGATTCCCAGCCCCACGGACTCTGACGAGGGAATGATTTTTTTTAACCCCTGCAGCTTCTGACTCTCTGATTGCATTAAAGCCATCTTCTTTTGTGATTTATATTTGTGCCAATGTTTAATTCTATCACCTTCTCCTGCCCCCCCCCCGTCTCAATTTCCTCTCGGATTATTTTTTGTCTTGATAATATAATTTTTGTAGCGAAGTTATAGTCTGTCATTTTACATTTCTGAAGCGAGACATAAATGCACTTGATTATTTTTTATGAATGTCCATAATGACTAATGCATTGATTGAATCTCAAAGAAGGGACTTTCGCTTTTACTTAATGGATTGGCCCCGCCCCGCCCCGCCCAAGGCTCAGCTCTTCCACGCTCTGCACGGACGGAAGACGTGATGAAAAGGTGTCATTCCTTTTCAGGGTTTTTAGATGTTGCCAAGAAAGGCAAAGCTCTCTCTAAACTGCTTGAATCTTGGTGTAATTTTAAGTTCAACAGAAGAGGGAAATGCACGCCTATTTTAATAAAAATGGCACCAGAATGAACTTAGCCCGGCTGTAAAATATCCACCCGAAGAAACAACGAGCACCTGAACAAACGACATCCTGTCTTTTCAAGGGGTCTGCAGCAGGTCGGGGTGCCGGGTCCCAGGACGTGACACAAGGAGCCAGGATTCGATGCCGCCACTTGACTGCCCGTCAGTTACCGAAACCTTAACGTGTCCCCGTCTCTCTCTGTCTCTCTCTCTCTCTCTCTCCCCACCCTCCCCCCCTCCCTTAGAATAAAGACCTTTCTTTCTGGGGAAAGACAGCAGAAGCATCTGTAACTCACCCTAAAATGAAACTCAAGGCTCTATGTCAACCTCTTACAAGACAGAGACTCTCGGCGGCAGACTCTGAGAGCCGCGTGATGGGAACGCCCCTCTGGGTAAGCGTTGTCTGTCCTTCTGGGTTCTGAGCGCACGTTTCTGCCGCCCCCCCCCCCCATTTGGACTCTGCGGGTGCAGGAGGGAGGGGCGTGCCGCTGGGCTGCGCTATTACCTGCTGCTGCCTTTGTTCGGAGGCTTCCGGTGTCCGTCCGGCTGCGCCCACGGCAAGTGTGCTGCACGCTCGGACGCATTTTAGTGCGATGCTCGCACTGTTGGCTGCGCACCCCGTTCTAGCACCAATGGGGCTTGGCTCCTAAGTCACCTCGCAAAGCTACTGCTGGCTTTCCCAGGAACAACACGGCGGCCCAGGCCAATTCCACAGACCCGCCCATGGCACGTGGCGCTTTGTGGCCTGGAACGGTCAGTTGCAGGACCTGGAGCGACCCACGGCCTTGACTCGCAGCATGCCTTTCCTGTGAACATCACAGCCCACTTGTCACGAGTCTGCAAGTCCAGTAGGCGAATTGCGTCACAGACCTGGAGGCGATCGGGCAAGGCTCGCCCCTGGTGGCCTGGACTCCCAGAAAGCACTGTGGCTGCTATTCAGAGGCGCCACCAGCAAACCTCTGGCTCACAGCGGGTGTCTGGTTCCAGGCGTGTCCCACTGGGCCCCTGAGCATCTCACAAACGACACACCCCGAATCCGAGCTCACGGAAGTGGCCCACGAAACACAAAGTATCTGCAGACCTGATGCTTCGTACCTCGCTCAGTTTTGCTCAAAGTTTCATACAAATCAGTTTCTTTAGCCACATATTCATTCAGCAAATAATTATCCACGGTGGACCTACTGTGTGCCAGGCCTTCGCTTAAGTGTGCGAATACAAAATGAGTTGGATGTGCCCCGTCTTGGATTCCTCTGTAAGTAACTGAGGACAACTGTGATCTCGGCGTGGGACCGTCACACCCACCTAAGATATGGCGAGATTCACCCACGGGGACAATTACTCTCGAAAGTCTTTGAAACCAAAGCCTTTTGACCACGAACGTACTGTTGATTTCTAAAGTCCACCTTCTGCCATTGCAGCCTGGAGCCTCAGAAAGAACCACGTGCCAGCGCCCGCTCATCTGCGTCCCCCGGGTTGGGGCCCCCACCCCCGACCCCCCCCGGGGCAAGGCCCCCCCCCCCCGACCTCCGCTTGGTTGAGGCCCCCTCCCCTGATCTCCCTGTGGTTGGGGCCCCCTCCCCCGACCTTCCCCTAGTTGGGGTCCTCCCACGACCTCTCCTTGGTTGGGCCACCCCTCGACCTCTCCCTGTCCCCTTGAGGTCTGGGACACCCACCAGGCTTTAACTCTTCAGGACTGGACTAAACGTCACCCACCAACGTGACGACCATCATGGACGCACCCCGTGCACTTTCCCGGGCCTGCGGGGACCCCCGCCCGCCACCTAGGGGATGCTTCTGCTTTCCGGTGTCGAGGCTCAGGGAAGGTCCCTGCACGGCGAGTGTCCAGGCCTGTCCCACCCACACGAGGAGGACGTAGTCCCC
>NW_011889395.1:94076-96317 GCF_000151845.1 Pteropus vampyrus
TGGGCCTGGCTCTCCTCACACCTCGGAACAGGACCTCGCCCTCCGCGGGGACATCTCCTGCGTCTGTGCCCAGGCCTGGGCGGGGGAGGGGGGCAGGCAGAGGCGCCCCCTGGTGGCTCCCGTCAGCTCTGAGGCCACCGTCCCGCGGGGGAGGGGGGCGCACTGCCAGGTCCACCACCCCTCCCCCCCGGGACGGTGGCCCCCTGCGCAGAGGGCCCGCCTGGTCACATTTGCCATCGCGGCTCTGACTCTGAGGTGGGAGGTGGCCCCATGACAAAGCCAGCTCCCCGCGGAGGGCCACGGGCTGCCGGGCGCCTGGCAGAGCGAAGCTCGGGGTCGGCCCTCCCCGTGCACCCCTGCTTCACGTCACCTTGGCACTCCGTGCAGAGAGAGGCGGCAGAAGCCGCGGCGGGAAGGGAGGAGGCCACGGGCTGTGAGCTCAGGACGGACGGAGCCGTCGCCACGTCCCTGTCCCCAGCTCACAGAGAAGTGCAGGCGGCCGGGAGGACGGAGCAGTGTCCCTTCCCCCCGCCCCCCGACCCCGCTCCCGGCTGGTGTCCTAGTGCACAGCTGGGGGTCACCGGACGCCACGCACTCCCACTGACGTCATGTCACGGCTTCGCACCATGAAGTCGCCCCAGAGAGTGGCCCACGTGCCCATCGGTCTGGGTCCGGGGCCCCTGCCCGACGCGTCCCCGCCTGGCGGTCGGGAGAGTCCCCTCCCTCAGGCGAGCCCTGCGTCCCCATAACGCCCGGGGCTGGAGCGACACCAGAGCACGCGGGTCAGGACGCCTGCTCCCGGCGGTTCCCCGCCCTGGTGCAAGCAGCAGGGTGAGCGGACGGGAGGGGGCTCCGGGGGACCCAGAGGCCTGGCCGGTCGATGAGCACGGACGCTGAGGTGACAGCGGGGGCCGCGGACGGGGAGAGAGGCCACTTGCCTTAATGACGTCTTCGTCCGACGACGCGCACTGCACAGACTTCAGGTCGGTCACTGTGCCGTCCTCCTCCACGGCGACCACCTTCACCGGCACGGCCACCGCCTTCCCCGTGAGCACGGCCGTGTTCAGGATCTCCGTCTCCTGGGGGGGGAGCACAAGCACACTGTGACCGCGCTTTCCGCCCGCACACGCCGCGCCTGGCCCCGGCACACGACACACGCGGCCCGCCCTGCCCCGGGCGCGGAAAGCCTCCCCGTGCACAGGCCGAGGGGTCGCGGTGGCCCAGACAGTGTCGCCGCCCAGCCTTTCACAGGGACACGTGGAGGGTGCAGGAGCTGGCAGCGGTTCTGAGCGCCGTGCGGAGGGGACGTGCGGACCCCCAGCAGGCACTGGTGGTGGCACGGAGGCACCATGGCGTGGCCGCGGTCACACGGCCCACGTGTGCACCCTGCCGGGGGTCCACGCGCACACAGCCATAGGAGCGTGGAGCCACAGATGGGCCCCTGCCGTGCGTGACCTCCCCTGCCCCCTGCCACCCCAACCTCGGCAGTCTCCCCAGCTCTCCTCGGGCCCTGGCCTCTGCGCGTGTCTGGGACGCTGTCACGGCTCTGGTGACACCTCGCGGCCCGATGATGTGACGCGCACGCCTACCACACGCTTCCTTCACGGCTCGGCTCAGGACCGTGTCCTCCAGGGTCCCCACCGGCCCCGTCACTGCTGTCACAGCCTCGGAACGAAAGGCACCGCGCCCCCTGGCGGCACTTGTCATGGTTGCTATTTTAGTGTCATGGTCGTTGGGTCCCTTTGTCCTGTCTAGACTGCAAGCTGCCTGGGGCTGCATCTGCTTGCCAGGACCTCGCACCGCGCCCAGTGACAATGACCAGTCCACACGTGCGAGACACAGACACAGACCCAACGGGAGGGGCCAGGAACCCGCACCGCCACCGCCTGGTTCCCCGGCTCCCACGCTCTGTGCACGTCCCCGGATGCCTCGGGGGCCTCCCCAGACGTCTGCACCCCCAGAGCGCCCTGCAGCCGTGGTCCCTGGGGGCGGGGCCCGGCGGTCACACGAGCCCATTTCTCGGATGGAGAAAAGCGAGCGCCAAGACACAGTCACCGCTCCGCCTAGGTCGCCTCCTCTCCCACGGAGACCGAGGCCCCGACGAGCCCTCCGGGGACACAGCTCCTAGGGGCCGACACACGAGGGGGGTGGCTCCAGAACCCCGCCGTCTCCTCCGAAATCTCAGGCAGCCAGGCGGATGCCACGTGTCCCCTCACCCCCACGCGAAGCAGAGCTGACACG
>NW_011889395.1:98907-101245 GCF_000151845.1 Pteropus vampyrus
GACGAGGCGCCCCTGACACCCCAAGGAGGTGGTCGGATGCCGGTTTTACTGACGCCCTTGGCTGCTGCAGAAGCTCCAGAGGTGGCGGGGACACGGGCTCCTTTCGGTCTGCTAAGCAAACGTGTCTCAATCAAAAAAAGAAAAAGAGTCGCTTGGGAGAGAACACACTTCGTGACGCCTATGAGCCCCGGGTGCTGACTGGTGTGGCGTCAGGAGAGGGGTTTGGACCCCACGGAACAGGCCGCCTCTCCTCCCGATTTAATGACGTTTAATGAGTTTCACTGAGACTCTGAGCCAAGTCTGCCCCGCCGATGAGCGTTCCGCAGCGGGACTCCCCGGGCGAGGGGGCCGCGGCACCTGCCGGCTTGGAACGCAGGTCCGAGGCTGGGGCGGGCGTTGGGCACGGCACGGTGCACGTCCCTCTTCCTTTTCCGTCCTCAGCTGGGCCACGCCGGGCCGACGGCGACGAAGCACGGAGTGGAGGGACCGTCGGAGACGCGCGGGCGGGGAGGGAGGCCGCCGGAACGCGCCATCGACTGTCGGACTCGAGTTTTTAGACGGGACGTAATTTAACTTTTTTTTTTTAAATGGTGGTTATTCATTAATTATGGCTATTTCTTTAAATTTTACTCTTCGATTACAGTTGACAGGACGTGTTACATCTTAGCGTCAGGCGTGCCTCACGGTGGCGAGACGTTCACGTGACTTAGGAAGTGACCCCCCCCGTGAGTCTGGTGCCTGTCTGACACCACGCGTCGTCACGGCGACATCGAGTGACACCACGCGTCGTCACGGTGACATCGAGTGACACCACGCGTCGTCACGGCAACATCGAGTGCGCGTCGTCACGGCGACATCGAGTGACACCACGCGTCGTCACGGCGACATCGAGTGACACCATGCGTCGTCACGGCGACGAGTGCACGTCGTCATGGCGACATCGAGTGACACCACGCGTCGTCACGGCGACATCGAGTGTGCGCCCTGAGCTGCACTGACATCCCGTGGCTACTTCGACAACCGGCCGTTAGTTCTTGCCGCCCCCTCCCCGTCCGCCCACCCGGCGGCCATCAGCTTGCTCGCCGTGTCCGCGCGTCTGTCTCTGTGCGGCATCTTCGCAATGGCTGAGACGTGGAAGCAGCCCAGGCGGCCATGGCGGCTGGAGGAGGAAGGGGCGGTACATGCAGACAATGGACGATTACTCGGCCGCGGAAAAGAACGGGATCTCGCCGTCTGCGACCCCGCGGGGACCTCGGCGGCGTTGTGCTGAGTGAAATGAGCCAGACGAAGACCGAAGCTTCGCTTTCCGGATGGAGTTTTGGGGGGGACGCTCCCGGGAGGCTGGAAGGAGGCGTGTGACGTCCAGATTGTGCGGGCTGGTTTTGTGTATGGACGACGTCGGCTCCTTGCGTAAGGTGTGGAGGTTTCCGCCGCTGTCCTATTTTGGGGGCCAGCTTTATTGCGATGTAATTTACGCATCGCACGCCCACCCACTCGAAGTACACAATGTATTAGTTCTTGGAACCGTCTCCGGCATCTGCAGACATCACCACAGCCCATTTCACAGCGTTTTTAACACCTCAGAAAGGAACCCTGAGCCCTGTGGCTACTCCCGCGTACGCCCCAGCCCTCCCCCGGCCCAGCCCTGGGCCACCACCCACCTACGTCCCGCCGGCACGGGCTTCCCCACCTGGGCACTGCGTGGACCTGAATCGTGTCGCACGTGGTCTCGTTGGCTGGCTTCTGTCAGGAAGCATCGTGTCCGCAAGGTTCGTCCACGCTGTGCTGTGCAGCAGAATTTCATTCCCTTCAGGGCCAAATAACATTCCTCAAGGCTGAGGTGTCAGACTTTTCCGTTTCGCAAACGCCAGTCCTTCCGATGCCGTTCGAATCAGAGTTTGGAAATCGGGGACAAGCGGATTGAATGAACCCAGCACACAGATATGCTTGGCTCACACTGCACAGATTTAAGGACCAGCCATTTTTTTCCATCAATTGGACTATTTACAAATTGGAAGAGATGCACAAATCTGAGTTGTCTCGGAAAATCAGAAGGCCGGGCAATCCTGGGGCCCCGCTGGTGGGCGCGGGGCAGTGACCTCCGTCCACCGCAACAGGGCCCACTTCTCCTGTTCATGGCGTGGCCGGCCGCAGGAGGTTTGAACCTAGAATCCCATTTAGAAGCTTCTAGATGGGCGATGCACATGTAACTCAGCGGAGCCAGGACACAAACACCACCTAAGCTCATCAGCGAAAACAAAAAAAATATACATCTTTCGGGCAAGCCACCCTTTTGTGTCACGAAGACTAAACCCTGCGTGCCCCTGGCCTTGGTGAC
>NW_011889395.1:101295-103027 GCF_000151845.1 Pteropus vampyrus
GCCCACCCACTCGAAGTACACAATGTATTAGTTCTTGGAACCGTCTCCGGCATCTGCAGACATCACCACAGCCCATTTCACAGCGTTTTTAACACCTCAGAAAGGAACCCTGAGCCCTGTGGCTACTCCCGCGTACGCCCCAGCCCTCCCCCGGCCCAGCCCTGGGCCACCACCCACCTACGTCCCGCCGGCACGGGCTTCCCCACCTGGGCACTGCGTGGACCTGAATCGTGTCGCACGTGGTCTCGTTGGCTGGCTTCTGTCAGGAAGCATCGTGTCCGCAAGGTTCGTCCACGCTGTGCTGTGCAGCAGAATTTCATTCCCTTCAGGGCCAAATAACATTCCTCAAGGCTGAGGTGTCAGACTTTTCCGTTTCGCAAACGCCAGTCCTTCCGATGCCGTTCGAATCAGAGTTTGGAAATCGGGGACAAGCGGATTGAATGAACCCAGCACACAGATATGCTTGGCTCACACTGCACAGATTTAAGGACCAGCCATTTTTTTCCATCAATTGGACTATTTACAAATTGGAAGAGATGCACAAATCTGAGTTGTCTCGGAAAATCAGAAGGCCGGGCAATCCTGGGGCCCCGCTGGTGGGCGCGGGGCAGTGACCTCCGTCCACCGCAACAGGGCCCACTTCTCCTGTTCATGGCGTGGCCGGCCGCAGGAGGTTTGAACCTAGAATCCCATTTAGAAGCTTCTAGATGGGCGATGCACATGTAACTCAGCGGAGCCAGGACACAAACACCACCTAAGCTCATCAGCGAAAACAAAAAAAATATACATCTTTCGGGCAAGCCACCCTTTTGTGTCACGAAGACTAAACCCTGCGTGCCCCTGGCCTTGGTGACGGCAGTCTGGCAATGACAAAGGTGCTGGTGGGCGCACTCAGTGTAAACGCCGACGGCTGACGGCGACGATGCTGCTGACAGCGCTCACAAGCGTGTGCTTCATTCACAGCCTCCGACACCGACGCCCCCAAACTCGGTGAGCACGTGTGCCCTACGTCGGTCGACAGGATCCTCTGTGATGTTATAGAGTGTCTGCTCTTCCCAGCGGGGCGTCCCTGTCTGTAGCCGCCGACGACAGGAGCTGGCAGCCCCTCCCTTCCACTCTACAGCGAGACGCACGTGGATTCGTCAAAGGCGATGCTTTTCCGTGGGAGGGAGGAGCCCGTTGGTTTCACGTCACGTGAAAATAAGAAATGAATTTGATTGGTGTGGAAAGGACCTAGGAAATGAGCAGACATCAAAGGGCCACTCCCGGACGTCACGAACACCAACAGGTGGACCTGGAGGGGGTCTCGTTTGGGACGGGGGCCCCGCGGAGGGGCCGTGAGTGCCCCGGCGTCCTCCTGACCTGCGAGCTGCAGGGTCAGCAGCGAGGCTGGCAGGTGGGGCTCGGAGCCGAGTCCTGGGCGTCCAGGTAAGGGTGGCCCGGGCATGGCTCATCCCATGGTGGCAAGCCCAGACGTCACGTCACTCGTCCCTGACACATTACGTGCTTTTTCTTGCTCCTACCAGACTTCTTGATCATGTTTGCCGTCAGCTGATGTAAGAATGAAGTCGTGTGTCTTGTGCCCACTAATTGAGTCCTAGGCCTTCACAGGTGAGTCTGCCCGCGGCCCCCACCTGGAGAGGTTAAAGGACAGCCCCGGACACCCCGATGTCGCTGGCGTGGGCTGCCCTCGGGGTTCGGGAGCTTTGACATCTCCCCTAGGTGCTCCCCT
>NW_011889395.1:103077-103439 GCF_000151845.1 Pteropus vampyrus
TCAGGGGCCTGAGCGTCCCAGGTCAGCGAGATGCCCGTGCGTCCCAGGTCAGGGACATACCTGAGCGTCCCAGGCCGGCGAGATGCCCGAGCATCCCAGGTCAGGGAGATGCCCGAGCGTCCCAGGTCAGGGAGATACCTGAGCGTCCCAGGTCGGCGAGATGCCCGAGCATCCCAGGTCGGCGAGGTACCTGAGCGTCCCAGGTCAGCGAGATGCCCGAGCGTCCCAGGTCAGGGAGACGTCTGAGCGTCCCAGGTCAGCGAGATGCCCGAGCGTCCCAGGTCAGGGAGACGTCTGAGCGTCCCAGGCCGGCCCCGCAGGAGTTCCTGTACTGCCCGCTCTGGCATAAACCCTCCCGGGCG
>NW_011889395.1:103489-103835 GCF_000151845.1 Pteropus vampyrus
GAGAGGTTAAAGGACAGCCCCGGACACCCCGATGTCGCTGGCGTGGGCTGCCCTCGGGGTTCGGGAGCTTTGACATCTCCCCTAGGTGCTCCCCTTGGGCAGTAATGCTGAGGACCACTGGGCGTTAGCCTCGTTCGCGGTGGACGGTCACTTTCCTCGGTGGCACGTAGTGCCCTTACCGCCGGGTGGGCCTGTGGATGGCATGCCCCAGGGCAAGGACGCGACGCGGGGGGCGGAGGCTCAGGCTCTGCCCTCGGCACCCAGGGACCGCCGAGGGAGCGTGGCGGTGCCGCAGAGGACGCGGGGGAGCAAGGACCGGACGCGGGCTCAGGGCCGGGCTCAGGGA
>NW_011889395.1:103885-105398 GCF_000151845.1 Pteropus vampyrus
CGCAGGAGTTCCTGTACTGCCCGCTCTGGCATAAACCCTCCCGGGCGTAAACCCTCTCGACTCTGGCTTCCAAAGCTCGCCTCGTGGAAAACGCCTGTTTCTCTAAAATCTGATTTGGGATGAGTGCCGTCCTGTCCCCGCCCGCCCCGACCACGAAACCAGCGTTTCTTTTCCGCTTCCCTTCCAAACGAAGTGCATTTCATGGATTTTCCTATTTTGTCTAAATCTCCCGAGAAGAGTGTAGGAACAGGGAGTCACAAACGCATAAAGAATGCTAATAGCGACAGCTTCTTATGTTAATTGGATCGGTTTTTAATAACCAGCAGAAATATAAGTACTATCGTGGGCGGGTATGATAATTTTTATTCACAAAGGCAGTTGATGTGGGGGGATCCATTATCTGAAGACGCCTCCGATCTGGAGGCACCGACGGAGAACGGCCCTGCAGACAGCCCGCCACCGACAGACTCCATTAAACAGGCTCAGGAATTAGTTGGCCAAAGAATCTCATTAGACGTACATTAAATGTGTATTTAAGTCATGGCTGAGACATTTCATTAAGAGTGACACAGTGAGCTTTACTGCATAGCTGTAATAAAAATTCTATTCATGTGAAAGCCTGAAATTATGGTCACTCCTATTCTTTGAGAGCAGAACATCGAATTGAATTCGTTTTTTTTTTTTTTTTTTTAATTTTTCTCACGAGAGGCCGGTCCTGGCCATGCTGTGCATTTCATAACTACTTTTTTAGGTACAATTTACATAAGATAAAGTCGACCGTTTCACGTGTATAATTCGACGCGTTTTAATAAATTCACGCGGCTGTGCCAACATCACCGCAGTCCAGCTCGAGGCCCCCCCAGCGTGCGGTGCGCCCCACAATCGTGTCATGCAGCAGAAGGAGGGGGGCATCAGGACCGTCACGCAGAGCGAGATCTTGATTTGTGGTTAAAAGACAAACAAAGCTTCGAGATCTCGCGCGCCGAGTTCGCCTGTGCCATCGCTGCGCGTTGAGGCCAGCTTCTCCCCCAGACGGAACTCCTCCAGGCCGTGCTGGCATTGGCACCAACGCCCCACTTCTAAGGGACCTGCTTCAGGTTCGGTGCCGGCCACCTTAGCAGACGACCGTCCCCCGGCCTTGGCCCGCTTGCTGTCCCCACCTCGGGGATGGACACGGCCTTCCGTGCGGCTGCTCGGGCTGTCGGTCCAGACGCCTCGTCACCCCCATCCACCCAGTGCTGGGGCCCGTCCGTCCGTCTGTCCGCCCGTCCCACGTCTGGCTTCCCCCAGCCCGGCCCCCCTTCTCCGCACCCACCCCGCCCGCGAGCGCCCCATTCCTCCCGCCTGCGTTTTGGCCGTGGAAAGGGCTCACGAGCCGGCCCAGCAGCACCGAGCCCCATTCAGCAGTCCGCGGCCCGCGAGGCCAGCCCCTGCCCGCCCCCCGCCGAGCACCAACGCCCCCCCTCCCTTCGCTGGAAAAGCAGCAGAAACCCCCGACCCCCCTGGGCCCTCG
>NW_011889395.1:106034-111747 GCF_000151845.1 Pteropus vampyrus
GGCTCGAGAGTCGAACCCTCCTCCACTCACGACTCGACTCCCTCTGCCTGACCGTGTGAGAGGTCGCGTTTCGGAAACCTATGATTTTCTGTACAATATGTACACGCGTGGAAAGTGCATAAAGTGTGCGCATATGGACAGAACCCATCTTTATGTCTATTTACACCTTGCACCTTAAAGCAGACAGTCTAGTGTGGTTACAGCCCTCTGCTTCGGAGCTGCTTAGCGTATAATTTTCTAGCCTCCTACTTAGGGGTGTGTGTGTGTGTGTGTGTGTGTGTGTGTGTGTGTGTGGTGTGTGTGTGTGTTTAATGAAAGCACACATGGCTGGAGTATATGTAATTGTTAAATTCGGTCTATTTCGGTCTTTTAATCGCAGGGTTCAATTCGTTTTCGTTGGTTCTGATTATCTGTCCCCTATAAATGTGAATTCACTTCCTTCGTGCTTTATCTATTTCGTGCTCTATCCAGGGTTGTGGAAGTTTGTGTTACTTTTCCATTTCTTCTTGCGTTTTGTTTTGTTTTGTTTTGTTTTGGGCTATTTTTCTCCCTTCTTTCGACTTTCCTTCGTCTTCTGTCGTCAGAAGTTATTTGCTCGTTCACCCTAATTTCGGTTATTACCCCCGAGGTTTTATTTTGAACGAAGTCCACCAATTAGTCCCTTAACGATGTCACGGTTACTGAGCTGTTTCAAAACGCCAGACGCTGGGAACATGGAAGTGGGTAAAACACCCCTGAGGACGTGCAGCCCGGCGAGAGGCGCGACGTGTTTAGACCGGGGTCTGTGAACGCATGGGGCCGCCTTTCCCAGACCTCACCTGTGGAAAACACGGTGACGGACCCCATCTTGGCTGCAGACCTAGACTTCGCTTCATCGTCCTCCTCTAAACCTCCCACTCAGCACAGCGAAGCAAAGCACACACACGTGCACGTGAGCACACGCACACGCACACGCACGCGTTCTCCGCCCCTGATCGAAGTCGCTAAACCACAGCACGCTGCGCTCACACTTTTCCAGATGAAAAGCACGTGCACGGAGCCTTCCGTTTGTTCGAGTTAAAACGCCCTTGCTCGCTCACAGCAGGCGTGTCTGGCGCAGTCGTGCAGGAGAGGAGGCTCGGCGTTAGCATGCGGGCACGTTGCACCGAAGCCTTGGAGCAAGTCCGGTTCCGAGTCAGCTGGGGACATCCGCACGCACAGTGTGCACGGTGGCACCCGCCTGCCGTTTGAGGCTGTGAGCGTGTGCACGGGGGGGAGGTCGGGGGTGCGAGTGCCAGCTCTCTGCGTACATGGGTGGCTGCCCAACAAACATGCTCTCGCAAAGCAGGTGCGAACGGCTGGAAGGAACGTGGCCTTTCGCCTGCCTCCTTGCTAACTCAGGGTGCTGTCTTCGGTTCTTTTGTGGGTGTCCTGATGATCATCTGGCGAGAACCGATTTCAAGCCTTGGAAAGGTGAGTTTCATGCAAAGTAAATTAGATTCTTTAATGGGATTTTCTTTAGCACAAATGAGAAATATAAAATGTCAATATCAGATAGCAAATTACTCCTGATTAATTTTTTATGGGTTTAGCTAATAACTGATTGAATACATCTTGGATAATTCCTTCTCTTACTACCCCTTCTTGGAATTTTAATGAACTGCTGGAATGTTCTCGTTTGGATTGGTTTTGTTCTGCTGGAAACCTGAGCGGGTACCTGGCTGAGGCTTTCACCTGGAGCCGCAGCGACTCACGGGGGAGGGAGCGCTGGCCGCTCCCACGTTCACAGCCGTGCTCCTCACGAGAGCAGGGACGGCCGTGAGCAGGCGACCGAGCGGGGGGACTGGCTACTGACCCCCGAGCAGAGGGTGGACAGCGCGCGCGTCTGCACGCATTCTGAGTCTCACGTGGAGAACTCGGAAAGGGGCAGGAAACTAGGAAAAATGAAGAGGGTGAATTTCGGAAGACGGGTTTGTTCTGCCAGAAAATCCAAATTCGCGGAGGAACGCAGCGGCCGAGTGACATTCTACCGGCTGGAGGTACAAGAATCTGGAGGGACCAGTGCTCGAGACACGTCCTTCCTTCGCTCCTTCCCTCCCATCGTGGGGTCACAGGGGGTGATGCGTGTTTTCCTGCTTCTCGAACAGCCTCGGCCTCCCTCCCGTGCATCCGCCCTTATGCCCACGGGCCCCTTCTCTGCTTCACGCATCCGGCAAACACCCTCGGTCGCCCGCACTTTTCCCAAGCACTGCGTCGGCAGCCGGAGTTGAGATGCAAACAGAGCGTGTCTTACCTGCTGGAGGACACCCTGGCCGCTTCCAGTTCCAACTACAGCTGACCCCGGAACCACGTGGGGGTTCGGGGCACTGACCCTCCATACGGCTGAAAACCCAGGTGTAACATCTGACTGCGAAATTTAGTTGTCCCTTGGTGTCCCCTGTGGAAACCCCGATCCGTGGACGCTCAGGTCCCCTACATAAAACGCACACGTCCACCCGCTGCATCTGTGGACGCCCAACCGCGGATGGAAAAACGGAACAGGTGTTTATAGAAAAACATCGCGCGTCGGTTCAAACCTGTGCAGTTCAGAGGGCGGCTGCGCCATAAACATTCGCAGCCGATGTTTTTTTATTAGACTGTTTTCCTGGGTAAGGGGAGTCCCTGCTCTCGGCAGACTTCCGATGCCGGCTGATAAACTGATTCAGAGCCTCCCTTCCCCGCAGGGCTGCGGGGTCGCGGTGCGTTCGTGTTTACGTTTGCGCTGTGGCCCATAGAGCGGGCAGGAGTTAAGACGGACGGGGAGGAAAAAAACGACACGATGCAGAACAAGATGTGGGGCCGGCGTCCCAGCGACGCCCGGACCGCGCGGGACGCGGCTGCCCCTTTACCAGAGGACGCGTCGCCGCTCCGCCACCCTCCCGCCCGGCCCGCTCATCACGGCCACCGGCATCGCATCCCACCTCACGGCGCCAGGCCCCGCGTCCACGGAGAAGCCGCCCTCACACGACGATGGGAGATGGGCGGACGGGGCACGGGGGGCGCGTCGTGGCCGCGTCCGCTCGGAGACCTGAGAGCTGGGTCTCGGGAAGGGACGGACGCCGGCGGAAGAGACGGGACGGCAGCTCCACGACGGCGCGGACGGCACTGCGCGGAGCGGGCTCGAGGGCTCCGCGGCCCAGACCCGGTTCCCGTGGCTACAGGGAAAAGCGACGCGCCAGACACAGCCCTGCCCGGCGGCGAGCCTGTCCCGTTCGTTTACTGGAATGGAAGGATCTTTTCTGGTCCAGAATAAATTAGATGCTCATCTGACCCATTTTTTTCCTGCCCGTTAAGCTGGTATCAAAGGTATGAGAACTGAAAAAGCCATAATATGGATTTTCTTATTAATGTCTCTTCCTCCTTAATTGAAAAGATGTTTTAAAAGCCTTCTAAGTAGCTCATTTTATTTTCTCGAAAAATGTATATCAGCGAATCGCTAAAGCTGAAGTCCGGGAGCGAACACACAGATGTTCTCTGGGAAGAGTATAAATTGCTCTCCATCTGTATTTCGCGACTCCTCGGTTTGGGGGTCAGCCGCAGAGTTCTTCCTCGTTTCGGGCCTCAAAGCGTGGACGACAGACCCGTGTCTGCAGAGGGCAAGCACGGGGATCACTATTTTAAACGACGTTTCCCAGGGGCGTCTAGCCCGGGCGGCCAGCTTCTCCCTCCGCAGCGTCCAGAATTCCCCACACACATCGTGCTGTGAGCCTCCTAAAATATTACTAAACCAGGTCACCCTCTGGATGTGGCAACTAAATGACATCTTCCAGCATTTCGACGACCGCGAAAACGAAAATCGTAAACAGCTTTGTCTCCTGGAATATTGTTCTGTGGCTTCTCAACCTTTTTCAAAAAGACGGGATGCGAAATTTTACTTACTATGATTCCCACGGCTGTGGGACGAAGGACAGACCCAGCACCACCTAGGACAACTGAAATCGTCACTAGTTCTCCGGGAGGTTCCCTCGCCATGGGCGGGCGACCCTCCTCACGCTGTGCAAGGCGAGGGGCCGGCACGTGCGGACTCGGAAAAGTGTTGTCAGAGACGGAGGAGCCATTTTCATGCTAACACCTGACACTGAGGTGCTTTGAGGCGACAAAGCCCCGAGCTAGCGGTGACGTCTTAACAGCTAAGTCAGGCTGCATTGACGGAATGCTTACACACCGAGAACATCAAACTGGTCCCACGTATAATTCCCCCCTATCTTGATGTCGTGGGGTGGGATTCTCTGCAGGCCTCTTTGCAAGGAAGAGTAAAGCCTTGTTGCATTGAATTAAAATATCTAAGAATCCCACTTTGACTTCTGATTTGGGGACTGAGAATGCCTGTCGAGGGGTCCACGTCTGTTGAAATGTTTGCTGCAGGACACAGCGTTCGTTCACTTGGTGCCGAAACTGTGTCATCAGTGGCCGATGTCCCCATCGACCCTGTGATAACGAACTCACACGACTTCCTGATCTCACACTAATAAACGCGGCTATCATGAAAAGATGCTGCAAGACTCAATACTGTAAAGCATCCGCCTCGCAAAATCTAGCCTACGAGTGAAGTGCAGATAACTAACGGATTAGACTTCGGAGTGAACTCAGTGTCTCATTGTGCTACACGTAGCAATCGCCGAAGGCGCCAGATGAGAACCGAATAAAGCGCTATGTGCTGCCACGCAACGGACTCAGGCACGAATGGGGACAGAGGGTAATTTTCTGTTAAAACGCCTGTTTTAACGTTCCTTATCAGACAAGGTCAGACTGTAGAGACGGCCTCACCACTGAGCCCCTGATGCTGTAAGGGCGCTCACTAAGCAGTAACCAAATCCCCCTAGACTCTGCCGGTCGCCTGGCCCACAGGGAGCTCTGTCATGCGTGAGGCTATCAGCAGGTACTGCCTTGTAAACGATAAAAACCATGTTTGTGACGAGTGCTCCCTGGGACCCCCTGCAACGCCTCCCCATCTTCCCTGGTGGCCGAAGGCATCCGCCTCGTGCAGGCGGCACCTTGCAGGTGCTTCGAGAATGTCTCCTCAGCACTGAAAACCGCCCATGATCATCACATCCACTTATCAGCTTCCGGATTGTCTGTCTTGTCCCGCGGAGGAGGCACCAATAGGAAGGAGTGAAGGCGGTCAGCACGAGGGTGACCTGTCTGTCCCCGTGCGGCCTCTGTGTGACACGGTAGTGGCTGTGGTCTTGGCTGCCAGCCGCCTCCCGGCCACCTCTGCTGGCTTGTCCTCCAGCCACCCCTTCCAAACAGAATGACCCTCGCTTCTCCCCCGCTGGCTGGCCTGGCGGTGACCACTGTGGGCCGCAGTAACAAGCCCCTTTGCCCACGGGCTCCTGGATGGGTCCCCCCAGTGGGGAGCACCCCTCCTGGAGGAGGGGAGTAAGGGGCTGCTACGCCCGGCCCTCCTCCCCGCGGGGTCCCCTGAAGGCCCTGTTCCTGTCGCTGAAGGTCTCGGCATCGGTTCGACCAGCCCTCCCCTCGCAATGGTCTCCACCTCCTGACTCCGGGGATTACTTCCTGTCCTCACCCCGTCAGGACTCAGGGGCCTGCTGCCACTGTCCTTGTCAGCCCCTGCTAACATCCTGGCTAAACTCCTTGTTAAATTCGCTCCAGACCGTCCTAATTTGAATGGACTATCTGTTTTCTCTGGGGCCCTGACTAACCCGCTGTCCACTTTCCAGATGCGAGTCTAGGA
>NW_011889395.1:112962-114921 GCF_000151845.1 Pteropus vampyrus
GGGGCAGACCGCCCGAGGCCCCAGCGCTGCGTGCTCAGCCCCGCCACCTGCGCCGGGCCACCGAGACAGACAGAGTGAGACCGAGGTTAATTTCCCTGCCAGACCATGAAAAATGGGGCCTTGGAAAAGTAATTAAGTTGAGTTACAGCAAAACAAAGAAATAAATATTTCTTGATTAACCGAGCATGTCCACCGAGATTTATGCCCACGAGGGTCCAACTTGGGAGGCTGAGCAAACGGACACGGCGGGCTCCCGCCGGCAGCGAGGGCCTCGGGCACGTGGTGGGTTCCGGGCTCTGGGGATGGGCGACGTGACGAGCAGCTCCCCCCAGAGCCCACTACGTGTCTCATTGCTGAGGCACGGGCCCACCGTGAGGTGTCGGCACCCTGCCCCGCGTGCAGAAGCCACCTGTCCACGCTCGACGGGCCGATGACATGAAGAACAGTGTCTTCTGGAAAAATGAACTGGAGGTGAGCTGAGCCTGTGTCCATCCTTCTGAGCGCAGGGATGGGCCTAGGGATGGGCATGTGACCCATGCAGAGGAAATGAAGCACGAGACTGTCACTGGGGCTTCTGGGAAATGCCAGCAGATTTGAATCTAGGAGGGTGTGAACTTGAACTTGAGCTCCGTAGGTATCCAACACCGCCACGCAGAATGAGGCTGAGAACAGAGCCAGCCCCGGGGGCTCCCAGTGACGCTGTCTGAGCTCCTGGATCCAGCTGCGCCTGAAGCCAGACCCCTGGACTGTCCCATCACGTTATTTACATGCGGTGTCGAGTTATTTGCACGCGGTGTCGAGTTACACCAGCCTTCTTTGGCTAAACCATCTCGGGTTAGGTTCTATCTCTCGCAATGAAGACAGTCCAAACGGATACAACAATTAAGAGACGGGGAACAGCCCTCGCAGCCCACTGTGCTTTTAAATAGGACACGCTTTCCCATGAAACCAGACAAATGTGTTCTGTTTGACTTACTGATTCTGATCCGCCCGCCCTGATCTGGGCAAGTCACTTAAACTCTCCGAGAGCCCCGTGTATAAAGCTGGGCGAGATCCCACTTAATGTACAGCATCGATTCAAGGATTAAATGGGATTATCTGTGTAAATCAGACTTTACACACGAGAAACAGAGTCAGGACACTCGACCGTAGTAATTATCATCATCGCTGATCGTAAGTGAGGCGTCAAGTGTGCACGGCTGTGGGTGGCTCGTTCACCATCTTACACCGTGCACGCCGAGAGGTGGCTCATCCTCAAACTGAGAAAGACAGCGTGCGTGCCTAGCACGCGCCGGCTGACACACGCCCGTGGGCAGAAGTAGCTTTTGAACGGTGAATTGATGGGACTGTCCCGGAATTAATGCGGAGCGACGTCTGCCAGAGGAAAGGTCTGCTCCTGGCCATGTGCTCACTTTGTCCTTCGTGCCAAAAGACGGTCACTTCGCCGGCGAGGCGCCCACGCGTCCGTTTGCTCCTTTTCGCGTGTAGGATGCGTGGGCGCCCCCGATGCACGGGGCACTGTCCCAGGCGGGGACGGCCTCGGACGTGACTCGGCTGCTCTCAGAGGACCCATCGTGAGCAGAGAGCACAGAAGGGAAGCCGACGAAGGGGACGCAGGCCGACGTGTGCCTTCGGCCCGGCTCCCAGGAGCAGAGTCTGAGACGGGGACGTGGGGGGGGGGGACAAGCTTCAGGAAATGCCTGTAAGGAAAGGCGGGAAGAGGTGGGCGAGAATGTGTCTCGGGGGCGTCCAGCCTGGCTGGCCCTCAGGGGCCCCTGCAGCGTGCATCCCAGAGAGGCTGCCCACGACTGACCCGCACGCGGCCGGCCGTGGGCTCTGGCCCCCCGGGAGGGCACGCCCCAGGCCAGGCAGCGCCCAGCACCGAGGCTCATTCTCCAGCGGGGCGGTCAGCACCCGCGGGCAGGGGCCCTAGCGTTAAGCTCCTCGGCGGACGTTAGG
>NW_011889395.1:116208-117255 GCF_000151845.1 Pteropus vampyrus
CGTCGCTCTGCACGGCGCTGGCTCTGGCACGTTCTCCCTCCCTCCTGTCATCCGCCCCCCCCAGACTGTCAGAGAGGAGCAGGGAGTCGGCGAGCTGTGTGCGCCTCCATGTCCCAGGCCTAGACGGGAGCTCGAGCGAATGACCGACGCGCGTGTGAATGAGTGATTTCTCAGAGGTGCGACGAGTCCGTGGTCTCCGTGGCCGACGGAACTGGGAGGTGGTGACCGGGACAGAGTGACCGCGAGGGGAGAACAGGTACGCCTGGAGACGTTCCGCCTTAACGGACACCCCGGGGAGCCTGGTCTTGGCCACGCTTTGCTCCTGCCCCCCACACCCCGGCCCCCGGTCCCGCTGGCAGCCGGGGCCTTTCTGTGTCAGGACTCGGCAGAGCTGGGCAGGGGCTAGATCGGCACCTGGCATCCCGTTAGTGAAGCTGCCCAAGCCTCAGAGCTTCACTGTCACTCGGTGAAGAAAGGGGATGAGACCGAGGTCCCCCAGAGGGAAGGCAGCCACATGAGCTGGGAACGGAAGACCCTTCTCGATGCCCAGGACAGAAGACCACACTGCTCGTCTGTATCCGAGAAGCAGAACCACTAAGCTCCTACCCCCACCTCACCCACCACGAGGGCTGGGTGCTGACGGCCCACCGCTCACCCGTCACTGAGAACCGCCTTGGCCCATGGGACCGGCCTCTCCTGGGGTCATCTGAGGACTATGACCTCCCCCCAAACCATCGCCCAGGCCCGACTGGCAGGCAGGGAAAAGCATGGCTCCCTCGCCTCCAGGGGCTCTGCCCAGAGATGCCGGGTGCTCCAGAGCCCCCCGGGGCCAGGCTGACCACGAACCCCTGCGAGCCTTTGGCCTGGCTGCTCATGCCCTTCCGTCCCTCCTCACCAGCTTCTCCTGGGAATACGTCCCCCGTTAACCAACAGACAGGAACCCTCATCCTGCCCGTGGAAAACCCAACCCAAGGCGGCGCCAAGTCGGGCATCCGCAGTGAGGAGACGGGGGAAGAGCAGAAGATGAGGTTCGGGGGGAAGCAGCTA
>NW_011889395.1:118185-120285 GCF_000151845.1 Pteropus vampyrus
TGGGAAGTCTGCCAGGCAGGGCTGACGCTCGTCGACTGGTCACCCCGTCGTCGCCCATTTGCCAGTCGAGCTGCCGTTTGTCCAGTGACTGCTGTCAACCAGCCTTTCTTCCTGGCTCCGGCACTGACCAGCGATGACAAGGGAAGCCGAGTGACTCCCACGGAGACTGCTCTCTTGTGGGGAGGAAACACGATATGATATTTCAGACAGTGAAGAGGGCTCTCCAAGCGATAAACTGTATTTCCTACACGCCAGACCGGCTCAGAGCGCTCTGCAGAATTCGCTCGGTCACCAGGAAAACCCCACGAGACGCAGGAAGGTGTCGTCTTAACTTAACAGAAGCGGAAATGGAGGGACGCGGGTGAGCGATGCCCGGAGTCACTGCCAGGAAGCGGTGGGACACAGATTCCCACCCAGAGAGTCGAGCGTCTGCGTCCACGAGACTGTTAACTCTCACTAGATTGGCCAGGTCATGCCTGCCTCGCTGCACTACAAGCTCAGGGAGGCCAGAGTGACAGAGGTGACCGAGCTGGAGCCAGACAGGGAGGGCCTCTTCAGAGAGCAGACAGAGAGAACGCGCAGGGCCAGCCTCTCCCAGGAGCCGACCTGCAGTCTGAAAGGTGAGTCACTGTAGGTGGGCCCTGGAGCAGAAAACGGCCAAGTTCGTCAGCTCAGAATCACGAGAGATAATGAAGCACCTGTCGTTTAAGACATTCGGCAATAGACAGCTCAAGCAAGGCCGCGCAGTCAAGCATGGCGCCTGGACAGACCCGCAGGCTGGGGGTCTAACCCCCGTGCTGGGTACCTGAAACTAATATGAAACAAACAAGCAAAAAACATCACTCAGCAACAACAACAAAAAGTATGATTTCCCTCTTGCTAATGAGAAAGGCTTATTTTAAACAGAGGGCCGTGGCAACCAATCCCTGAGTCCAGTTCTGGCAAGAGGGTTTCTCTATTTTGGGGTTCATTTGGGAGACAGTTGAACCAAAAATAAGATAACCAGCCGTGGAGTTTCAGACACAGCAGCTTGCCACGGTCCCCTTCCTCTCGTTACGCAGGAAAAGCAGCTGGTGACAGAGCCAGAAAGAGGACGGAGCCCGAAAGACACGTGGGCGCTGGTGTTTCACTTACGGCGTTTTAATAAAATCAGGACACACCGCCTCGGCCACCTCTGAAGCTGTCCCCGATCACCGCTCAGCCGGGGTGCTTTTCAGCAGCGACGGGCACGTGCCCCAGGAGGGAGGCTGCACGTCGAACGCTGTGCGCATTTTTAAAAGTGACAAATTGGGAGCATGGTCTCGGGCTAGTTAAACGGAGGGTCTAATCTCACCAAGGCGTTGGGTGGCGGTGGCGGCAAAACCACACGTTTGTCACACTGTGTCCCCTTCCTGGGCACGGAGACACCGTTTCCCAGCCTCTCTCCTTCTTGGGTTGGGAGCACGTGTGACAAGACCCAGGACTGTGAGCAGCGTGTGAGGTGTTATTTCAGTCCAAAATCAGGAAAGCACCCAGACTGTGGAGTCCCGTGATATTCCCCAGTGAAAGGAGCCTGGATCTTTGGAGAAATGGCAGATTCCAGTCTGGGACCCCTTACGGTGGCCAAAAATAAGGACAGAATTCAAAACAAAAGTGGTGGCATCTGAAAGGGCCCAGGAGCCGACCTGCCCAATTCCGAATGGACAAATCTGGGGCACTTTGAGCAAAGAAAATAAATAACGACCGTAAAGGACGATAATCCACAGGATTAAACCAGTACGCATGAGGCCAAAGCTGCTGTAAGTACCTAGCTGAGTGAATGAATGAACTCCAATAAATGAATGTAGAAACAATGATGCAAATAGAAAATCGCCATTTGGCAAACGCCATCGTGAGGGTTTCGGCCGAGAATCGTCAAGGGAGGCCCAAATTTGCGGGCAAAGTATGACAATTAACAGGGCAGTTCCAAAGTATTTACACACAGCGGAAGGCAGGAATGTTCCAGTCGACACAGCTGGCAGTGACTCCTTCACCAGATGCTCAAAGGTCACCTCCCCGCGACAGGACAGACCGGCATCGACCTCCCAACAGGAGGCAACGTCGTTGCCATGGTTTTCATGC
>NW_011889395.1:121600-124713 GCF_000151845.1 Pteropus vampyrus
CCTTCACCAGATGCTCAAAGGTCACCTCCCCGCGACAGGACAGACCGGCATCGACCTCCCAACAGGAGGCAACGTCGTTGCCATGGTTTTCATGCTCAGGCAGCATAACCTGATTCAATCACAAGGAAACATCAGCCAAACTCAAACTGAGGGGCAGCGGGGCAGTCTACACAATCGCTGGCTAGCACCGTTACAAAGGGCAGGGCCGTGGAAAGCCGAGTGTGTGACGGATCACGCCCGAGTGCGCGGGCCGCGGGGACGCGGAACCGCGTGCGGTGTGTGCGGCGCGGCCTGGGCCGCTGCTGGGACAAGTGGCGGGGTTGCAGGCGGTGCATCCTCGCCAACGGCGCTGCGGCCGCGTCTCCTTCCTGGTTGTGAGCACAGCCCTGTCACACGCCGTGCCCACATGTGACACGGCCACGTCACACGCCGCCGTCCACAGGAGCTTAGCGCACGGACTATGGGAATTCTGCCTATTATTCTTGCGACATGTTTTTAAGCCAAAACTTATTTCGAAACGAACTTAATACCAAAATCATCAAGCCTTTCTGAGCACGGTGGGGGGAGGGGGGGGCATGGAAAAGCCTGCGTTCTTGAGTCGCTGGGTGAGAACGCGCCCTGTCCATCTGAAGGTGGTGTCACGTGAGTGAGCACTAATGTTTCGTTTAGTTGGGCCTCTGAGATGTCTGAGAATAGTCATTACTGCAGCGTCACCTACACCATTCTAAGATGACCACGGGACAGTTCTGTGGGTGCAGATATGCCCGGCCCCCTAGAAACACCGTGGGCTCAGGGAAAAGCAAGCTGGAGAATGACAGCTACAGAATGAAAGCGTTTTATGTTGAAAATCACAAAATCCGATCTAGATTTTACACGTGCGTGAATGTGTAAGTCAAAGCACAAAGGTCGGGAAGGGTACACAACTTCAAACTGTGTTCATTTATGGTGACAGAAGGGACCAGAATGTGGGAGGGTCGCCTTATCCGCAATTCTTTAAATGTATAATATGATATTCAGGAACCATTTGTGTAATTAAAATTCACAATAAAGCCGACAGTCTGTTAAGCTGTTGACCGCAACTGAATGATTCGTAAACCTGTGGCGAAGATACATTTTCATTACAGTCATCATTAAGTTGGAAGGGCCAGATTCTCTATGTACTGTGTAATGAAGCTGCCTTTTCCCCAGAGGATTACATCCCAGAGTCAGAGCTAACGGCAGAAATTGCACGAAGTTCATTACTCCTTGAATTTTCCCTTCAATTGCCCGTAAGGTGTAGTGCAAACGGTTTCGCGTATCTGGAGCGACGACATGATTTTCGGGGACTCGAATGTTAAAAAACCACTGGGCCAGACCACGGAGAGAAACCAGACCCTATTCCGGTGGGGTGCCCGAGCCCTTCTGATTTTAGGGTAATGGGAGCACCCCCATCCATCGGTGGGGTGCGCCCGGGGAAAGCTGCCTGCACGGTTCCTTCTGTCTTGTTTCGATATTGCGCGTCTCCAGTTTTACCGCGCGCTAACGAGTGTGTCCGTTTGCGGGGGGTTAAGTCAAGCAGCGAGGCTGCCTCCTCCTGGGGTCCGGGTGTACAGACAGGTAGTTCGCAGATTAAATGATCCCGGTGTGACTTCGCCTGATGAAGCTTTAGAAAGGGGGCGCCCCCCAGCCCGTCACGCCCACCGGCTCTGTCAAAAATGACGGTGACTCGGCGAAGGTCTCTCGTTCCATCCTTGTCCGACAAGGGGCCCCAGTGAGGCAGGCGGAGAACGGGAGAAACCCAGCCTCCCGCACCCCCTTCTCCTGCCTGGTCGCAGCCGAGGATCCTGACGGAAAAAGGGGAGCGAGTGGGACTGAGCTGTCGGGAGAACCCCTCGCGCGAGCAGGGCCAGTGTTAATCGCCAGAGAGAAGCGGACTAACCGCGCCCGTTCCTGAGCGTCTCGGTTCCAGCCCCAGATCTGGAAGCTTTACTTCCGGCGCCTCATTTCCTGCCACCGCTGGTCGTGGGCAGAGGTGGACACGGACGGCGTGATCATTTAGCGAGTCCAGCTCCGGCGCCGAGGCTTACGATAAAGACGAGAGAAGAAAGCGAGAGAGAGAGAGAGAGGAAAGTCTTCTCCTGGCACCTGGTTTTTAACAGTGAACATCGTAAGAGAAAAACGAGAACCATTCGGCCAGTGTTAAGATTTGTGGGTACGCTCAGCGAGGAATGCAAGCACCCCGTAACTCCCTGAGTTTGTCGGACTGGAAAGAGGGGTGACGGGGGCAAGGGAGGATGTCGGTGGCTCTCGCACGGAGCCTGGGTCCTCTGCTTCGCACGTCAAGCTACGGAGGGATGGGAACGGAGGCCAGACGGCCGCCCTGTCACTGGCTTCCTGAGGAGGGTCCCCAGGGACCTGGACGGTCCCCAGAGAGAGGAGGTGTCTGAGACGTGACCGGGCCGGCGGCTGCACAGGCGTCCTGGAGCCTGGCCACGCCCGGGTCCTACCGCAGCGGCCTGGTCTCGTGTGCCCGGGGCGGCCTGGGAGCAGCCAGCGAGCTTCTGCACCTGACGAGACACCTTACCCTGTCGCTGGGGGTAAAAAGCTTTTCCCGTGTGACTTGCGTGCAGTGGGGCTCTCACGGGCCGATGCGTGGAGGCCGGGGGGACGGCGGAAATGTCACGGCCACGTCATACGCAGTCAGACATCCCTGTCCCTGAGCTCTGCAAACGCGTGTCGGGTGCTCCGGTGTATCAACGTCACCCACAAGGAACGGGGAGGTGGGCCTCCCGGTGACCGCGATGCGGTCTGACGACCGGCCCGCGGAACCGGGAAATGCGGTCAAGAAACTGAGTTGAGTTATTGAAAAGTAACAAGCGTATTCATCCTGGATCTTTATGGCTCAGGCCGCGGTTTCCACGCATGGATCATGAGCGTTTATGCAATTAGAACACGGTCCGTAACACAGACGAAGTTCAAAGCTCCTCCGTGATTCGGAACGCACGCCAAGAGGCTCGAGGCTCGGAGCACGAGTCACGGCCCGACCTTCCCGCCTCCTTCCTAATTTGTGACACAAGGTCACGAGACAAAGTGTTCTGTCAAGGGAAACGATACCACGACGCTTATAACGAAGT
>NW_011889395.1:125643-126376 GCF_000151845.1 Pteropus vampyrus
TCGGAGCACGAGTCACGGCCCGACCTTCCCGCCTCCTTCCTAATTTGTGACACAAGGTCACGAGACAAAGTGTTCTGTCAAGGGAAACGATACCATGACGCTTATAACGAAGTCCTCAATCCCCCGCCGTGTTTCAGTGACTTGGGGCTCAAACGAGGAAGCTGTCGCAGGCGGGCATCACCGGGCCACGTCCAAGGACGTGCCCTTGAACCCCGTGCTCGGTACCGCCCCTCCCCCAACCCTGCCTCTCGGCCAAGAAAGGGCCCCGGGCTAGTCGTTGGCACTGACCCTTCCCTGACAGCAAAGCTTCAGGGTGACAGCCAGGGCTCGGGGGACAGGTGACGCTAGCAAAGGCTAAAGGAGGGGCTGGGGAGGTCTAGTGTTTCTTACAGGGAGTTTCAACCTGTCTTCGTTTTCCGCCCCACCCCACGTGCTGATTTCCAAGATTTCTCGAACCCACAGTCCCTAAGCATTTTTGTTTTGTTTTGTTTTTTGAAAAAAATCAGTAAACAACCACCACTGGGCTGCTCCTTCAGCGACCACCTGACGTCTTCTTTCCATCTTTCAATATTTTGCTGAAATCTCTTACCTGACTGTTTAATGTTTTCTCCAGTTATATGGCTTTCTGAAAAAAAAAAGGAGATTTACTGTTGTCATGGTTAACTTGATGTGTCCACTCGGTTGGGATAGGAGGCGCCCAGGTATTTAGTCAAACGTTATTATCGGTGTTGTC
>NW_011889395.1:127331-129398 GCF_000151845.1 Pteropus vampyrus
GTGACAGCCAGGGCTCGGGGGACAGGTGACGCTAGCAAAGGCTAAAGGAGGGGCTGGGGAGGTCTAGTGTTTCTTACAGGGAGTTTCAACCTGTCTTTGTTTTCAGCCCCACCCCACGTGCTGATTTCCAAGATTTCTCGAACCCACAGTCCCTAAGCATTTTTGTTTTGTTTTGTTTTTTGAAAAAAATCAATAAACAACCACCGCTGGGCTGCTCCTTCAGCGACCACCTGACGTCTTCTTTCCATCTTTCAATATTTTGCTGAAATTTCTTACCTGACTGTTTAATGTTTTCTTCAGTTATATGGCTTTCTGAAAAAAAAAAGGGAGATTTACTGTTGTCATGGTTAACTTGATGTGTCCACTCGGTTGGGATAGGAGGCGCCCAGGTATTTAGTCAAACGTTATTATCGGTGTTGTCGCGAGGGTGCTTTGGAGGAGATTAACGCTTAAAGCTGATGGCCCTGCCCGACATGGGTGGGCTTCCCCCAAACAGTCGAAGGCCTGAGTGGCCCGGAGGCCTGCCTGGCCCTGCCTTCCGACCTCACCGCTACAGCCACGTGCCGCAGATATGGCATCTGGAAGAGCCAGCACGCGTCGGGGAAAGGCTGGTGAGGTGCTGGCTGGTGCTTTGGGAGCTGACTCCACAGACACTGGGAGTGGAGGGGAAGATGGTGCTGGGGCCAGCCCGTGGAGGCTGACAAACACGAAGCCAGAGCTACGTGGTGAAAACCGGCCCCGATGGCCGCACGTGGGCTCCTGGAGCAAGCTGGACCTGAAGTCCTCCTGCAGACCGTTTCTTAGGGAAGTCCATGCGCATCTGCTTCCCGTTCCACCCAGCGGAGCTGGGTGTCCTACCACTTGCCACAGAGTTTTGACAGTCTCGTAGTTGACGGATGTTTCCCTGAAGCACATCCGGGTCGCAGGTCACGGAGAGGGTCAGTCGCAGAAAGCTGGGTTAGCTCGGGAAGTGGCTCACGCGTGGCGACTCGGCGGTCGCCAGCACCCCACCTCTCATCAGCCGAGCTCCCCGAACAAACACGGGAGCGAGCCCTCGGCACGTGCACACACCCTTGACAATAAGATGCCCTTTCACCTTCTTCTCGGCGTTAGACGTAATTCGCCGCTGAGAGAAGGGGCAGCTGACACTGCGCCTTTCCCGAGTGTCTCCAGGCTGTCCTCATGGTGGTGGCGCGGAGGAGGAAGCCACCGCTTCTGCGAAGCTTCTGTGCTGTAGAGCTAACCAGGGTTCCTCCGCGAGCCGCCGGGACCGCCTGCGTCCTCACGCACTGCATCCTTCCCGAGGAAAACGCCGGCCCTCGCACGCTCTCCCCGTGCTTCCAAAACCTGACATCAGCCAGACAAAGACAACTTCCGTGCTTTAAAGGGTGACAGAAAAAAAGGTGCGAAAACGAAGGAAGAATAAAACCTCACACCTCTTCTTTTGTGAATCTGGCACATTCGGAGTCTGGGCACAAAGGAGGCTCCCGGAATAATGGCTGTTTCAACGGGCCAAGCCGTCTGAGAGGCGACGGTGACTGCCTGAGCCCACTGCTTCATAAAGAGACGGGCGTGTGGCCAGAACTCGACGCTCCCGAGGCCCGCCAGTGCTCGGAGACGCTGCTGTCCCGCAGGGCACCGCAGCTGCCCCATGGCCACCCGTGAGAGGCAGAACTCTGAGCCTCGTGACAGGGAAAATGTCCCTGACCCGTTACGGTAAAAAGCCACCTGACGTCTGTTTCGTGGCCGGGGCTGGGGTAGGGGACTGGGCTCCCGAGAATCGCCGGGCACCTGCCTGACGTCAGCGCCCGGTGACCTGTCCAGGTGTGTGTATTAGCTTCCTCCTGCTGCTGAAACACATGACCCCAAACCCGGTGGCCCGGAATAAGGCGCGTTCATTCCCTGTCTCTTCTGAGGGCGGCACCCTAAAATCACGGGGTCGGCAGGGCGCGTCCTTATAGCTGGCTTCCAGGCGAATCAGGTCCCTCGCCGTTCGGACACGTGGCGGTCACCGGCGTTTCGCTGCTGTGACCCCTTTCTCAACCTTCCCTGTCCCCAGCCTGCAGG
>NW_011889395.1:130240-132799 GCF_000151845.1 Pteropus vampyrus
GCCCCACCCCTGTCCACGCACAGCTGGGTGGCCATCTATAGGTGCACCCCAACCTCACAGCTCTGCACTCACAGTGACGGCCCGCAGGGGTCCCCGTGCTCCCTGGCCCTGCCAGCCGTCTGACCACACCCGCCTCGTGTCCCCAACACACCTGGTCTCCTAACTCGCTGCTCCGTGCCAGGTGTGCCCGGACCCCAGACCTCCCGTGGCACCCCGTCTTGTCACCCAGGTCTCGTGGGCCGAGTGAGACCCAAGCCTGCGGCTGTACCTGCAGAAGCGCCACTGTCCCAGCCCCACTAACTAAACGGCCCTGAGTTTTCATTGTTTTTGTGGTGCCGGCACCACCCACAGGTGGCGTTTAACTGAGAGCAGAGCCCTCATCGGCCCAGCAGCCAGCAAAGCCCTGGCTCGTACCCCGGCCCCCCAAACACGTGCTGAGCTGAAAAAGGGCCCAACGAGGATGCACGGACAAGACACTCACGTGCGGTCCAGACAGCTGCTTCGCAGTGACGACCCACGCCTAGAGAATGTCACTCCAGGCATGAGCCACCACTCAACAAATCCAGCGCACGCCCACCCACAGCTGAGACCTGCCTGGGAGGCAGAGGCTCGGCCGAGTTTCACGGAGGGCGAGTGACTCTGCCCCTCTCCCTGGGGCTCAGCAGAAGGTCTCGTGGAACCCTCGGAGGGTGGGACATCATGTCACGTGTGCGGTACAAAGTCAAGGTGAAGGAACTGGGTGTGCATGTGACCCAATGACAGACGAACAGCTCAAGTGACACCTTGTGAAGTTGATGCAAGGCCGTGCAAGAATTTTGGATGAGCTTCTTCACCCCAATTCCGCCATCATTAAAATGGGAGTGACGACAGTACCCAGCTCCCAGGCTCATGAAAATTAAGTGGAGAAGTTCCCGCAAAGCCCTGTGGGGGTGCTGCCTGGTACACAGTGGACAACCCATCTGGCTTTGCTATGATTAGCACAAATAAATATTGATTTGGATCCAGTCGTAGAGACGAGCAGAGAGAGGCGGGAAAGAACCCAGAAGCAGAGCTGTTAAGTAACACTCGCAATGCCCTGTGGTGCCTCCTGAAAACACGGCCTCCTGCAAACGCCACTTCAAATCCCGCAGCCCGGCCGCTCGCCCACGGGCCAGCTGCCGGGAGCGGGTCCGGCCCGTCGGAGGGCTCCCGCGCAGCCATTTCTGTTTCTTGACAACGCTGTCTCGGGGTCGCCCGGCAGCAAAGTGACGCCGCTCGTTATAATCTCCAGATAGACGAGGCTGGGGTTTGCCTAACATCTTGGTCACCGGGAGCCAAAACGTGCATCTCGGAGCTGCAGCCATCGCTGTTCCCACATCCGTGCATTGCCGAGAGCGTCTACTACTGTCACCTCGTCTGCAGATAACGTGAGGACGACGAGACCCGCCCGCTCCTCCGGCTCGCCCGGGGGAGGAGAGTCCCCCGCTGAGGGCCGGCGTGGTGGCCTTCTGTGACTCACCCGACTTCCCGCTGTGGATTTGTTCACTTACATGTCATCTCTTTCCAAGAAGGGAGTCAGGGACATAAGTCACGGACCCGGTAAGACCTCCCCGGGTGCGTGACACAGAGGACTCTGGAGGAATTCCACCCGCAGACAGGATTCAGCGGCGAGGAAACACATGGGACGTGGTGTCCTGATGTCCCTCGTGCAGACAGTGATAGTCACGTACGGTTCCGAGCGGCCCCCCTGCAGAGAAGCCCGCACGCTCCGGTTCACCTGGCCCTGTGTGTTCTTGGCCGAGCATCTTTCATTAAATGCAAAATCGGAATATGCAGAGCGCCGGTTCCGTGGTCGCCCGTTCGGACACGCCGACTGGAGGACACTGCGGTGCACCTGGCCCTGTGTGTTCTTGGCCAAGCATCTTTCATTAAATGCAAAATCGGAATACGCAGAGCGCCGGTTCCGTGGTCGCCCGTTCGGACACGCCGACTGGAGGACACTGCGGTGCGGAGGACGAGGAGGAGAAATGCGAGAAACCCAAGGCCCGGCGACTGTGCGTGAGCACAGGCCGTGTGTCCCCATCCCACTGCTGAAGGCGCTGTCCCCGCCCCGGTGCTGAAGGCGCTGTCCCCGCCCCCGGTGCTGAAGGCGCTGTCCCCGCCCCGGTGCTGAAGGCGCTGTCCCCACCCCGGTGCTGAAGGCGGGCCGCAAGCCGGCCGCAGGCCTGTCTCTGGCCAAGGACAGGGTCAGAGCAGGAGCCGCTCTAAGAATCGGCAAAAGATCGACCAGTAAATCCGGAAACACGTGGTTTTCGGGGCTTCGACGGGCCTTTCGCCCAAGTTGCTTCTTCTGAGTGTTTTAAGATTTGAAATAAAGAAGCAACACGGGACAACGAGCAAAGCCCGCCCGGTCCCCGTTCTCTGCTTAGCAGATTTAGCATCTCCAAATGCAGCGCGAGACGTTCTTAGAGGCACCATTTAAACGTGCTTGAAATGTAGTGCTACGGGCTGAACGTGGTGCTGTATGTTGACGCAGAAAGATTTCAGAAAGATTCGGGGACAATTAGGGAGAAACTTAAA
>NW_011889395.1:133632-135002 GCF_000151845.1 Pteropus vampyrus
CACGCATCCTGAGATGTTGCTCCGGCCACCCTGCCTGCTCTGAGGTCCCTCTCCACAGAGCTGAACTGCAGAGTCCCCTCCTGCTGCCATGTCCACGTCCCCTGCATTCGCATGGGTGACACCTCTTTATCATGTAAGCATCTGTTTCCATGCCTCCACGTAAAGCCGACCTGCTCTGATCGCCCAGACCTAGGGCCACCCTCCCATCCTTTATTCCCGAGAACGGTATTCTGTTCAGTATCCTTCTAGCGTGCTGATTCATACCTGCAACTCCCACCGACCCAGCTGCTTATTTACCTGTTTACTATCTGTTTCCTCCGTCTTCTCTGTGACTAATGGGGAGTGGCGCCTATGTCTGCTGTGTCTGCCAAACCTCGCACTTTATCTGGTACATTCAAGGCAAAAATACACAGCAGACCTTGAATGACATGGGGTGAGGGGTGCAAATCCCTGCATTGTCGAGAATCTGCATATAACTCGGACCCCCCAAAACTTAGCTACGAACAGCCTACTGTTCACCAGAAGCTTTGCCAGTAACTTAAACAGTTAACGCATACTTTGTCTGTGCTGTTTTCTGTCTCGTGTTCTCGCAGGGAAGGAAGCTGGAGGAAAAAAAATAATAAGATATTCGTAAGGAAAAGGAAACATGTTCACAGCACTGTGCGTATTTACTGAAAACATCTGCATGCGAGTGGCCCATGCAGCTCAGTCCTGCATGGCTTAAGGGTCAAGTGTACGTGTGTTGACGGTATATTTATAAACACATTTATGTACGTGATATTTATATATTTATGTATACAATAACACGTGTATGAACGAGCGAAGCTCTACAAAGGATTCTTTAAGAGAAATGTCTTTAATTTGAATGTGTGGAACATTACGTAAATAATTTGTGAAACATCCATCACAGGACAATCGTTAATTAATCTCCATCCATTTCTCTGCCACAGAGGCCACTTTCGCCAACATGTCGAAGCACCAGCGGGGCGAGCTGGCTGGCTGCCGCTCCCTGGGAGACGCTCCATGACCTGAGCCTTGTTTAGAATCCACGAGCTGAGTCAGCGGCAGAACATAAGGACCTTCGGAAAGAGCAGGTGGCCTCTTAGTTCTCAGACGAAGGCTACAGCGCACCGAGTGACACCCCCCTTAGGCGTTAGGGGGATTTATTAGCCAGAGTTTGGAACAAGAAGGGGCCGCCCTCACTCAGCCATTCTGCCTCAGCAAAACTCAGCTTACACATCAGGAGAGAGTGTTCGAAGACGGAGAAAAATTGGCCTAGGCAAGAGGTCTCTAACCGCCTGGAGCAGGCAGAGCGCTAACTTCGGCTGAAGTCTGACTTTAGGAGATTGGTCCACGTGGTACTAGTGCAG
>NW_011889395.1:137062-139137 GCF_000151845.1 Pteropus vampyrus
GCTGCCCGCACTGTCATCAATAAGACGCTCGGCAATTCACCAGTGGGGCTGCCGAAGAGGAAATTCCATCAAAACGTGAAAAATTCATAGGCTGTTTCAAACTCATCAGCACTGATCTTTCTATCAAAACGCCAAGAACTCTGTTAAGCGGATGGGGCCAGCAGGGCATCGCTCCACAGGTAAGAAAAGGAGGCACCAAGGTAGAGACCTGCGAAGGTCCTACGGGGAGAGGCGACAGAAACGCGGGCTTCCCTCTGTCACCCGCAGTTATTCTGTTATTCAGGAAGCACCTGCCACCTCGGCCCATGGTGGCCCCGCTCCCACAGCTTCCGCGTTGCAGACGAACGTGCGCAGGACATCGCCACGTGACACGTGGGGGTCAACGTGGACCCTCTGCTCTCTCCGGCACGCGGACGTGTCTCGGGTCGGGCACCCCCGCACGAGGCGGGCGTTGGTCCCATCTGAAATACGGCCACGTGGCCCCCCTGTGATGCTACGCGAAGCACAGAGAAGAGATTTCGCGAGGAGCCTGCGCAGCGAGTCGGCGAGGACAACGACCATCACCTGGCCCGGCGGGAGGGGCGGCGGGCTCTCCGGCGGAGCCGAGTCCTGTCTCTGGTGCTGCACTGTCTGTCTATATTAGTCTCCAACTTCATTACCACAAAGGGAAGTTCTTTCAATCGAGGATGGATTTTTCTAGAAAGATACGGGTGCCGCGTCTCATCACGATACCTGAATTCATATGTGGAAGGTTAAATGTGCCACCTGTCTCGTATCTCAGAAACGCGTTCAACCTTTTTCCGCTTTTTTAAAGACGAGGATGCTACGTACCGTAGGAGGCGTGTAACATCCAACACTCTTACGTTAGGTAAAATAATTAGCTGGCTAGTCAAACGCACTTTCAAACGGAAATGCAAGATTTACGCACAGAACTCTCCGGGCTCCGGTAACGAGCTTAGACAAGTCCTTTCCTTGATCACGCTAGTGCTTTTCCCTATGCCGCCTTATTACACTCGCTCGTAACTACGAATTCACAAGAACTAATAGCCTCCGTCTCCATTTAAAAACTGCCAGGGAAGCGGATCTGCACGGAACACACACAGCCACTCAGAGGAGGCCCTCCCCGCAGTTTGCTGCAGACGGGCTTGCGGAAAATAAAGATCATGAGAAGTCGCTTTGAACCGTAGCTGCCATGTCCCCGAGGTAGTAATTTTGAAAAACCCTCCCACAGAGCAGTCATTCTGTTGTTTTATGGCACAGCCGGCTCTTTACGCAAAGGATGCAGAAGTCCCTTCCTACCATGACTGTTGACACTTCTTGTGTTGTTATCATTAAAAACGTTTCAATAGCGACTTTCCCCATCTTCCCCGATTTGGCCACACTATTCTCTGACGCCTGCCATCACAGCCACTGGGACACGGCCCCTGGCCACGACCTTGGGGAAGGACACCGAGCTCCGTGAACACGCCCCAAATGGGCAGACAGACAGACGGGAGGGATCCAGCATCAGGTGAGTGAACAAACCGAAGAAAACGCTTCCGGGTCGGAGACGACAGCCCGCTCCTCAGGCAAAGGCGATGCGCAGCCTAGACTGGAGCCGAGGTCGCTTTCATCACGTCCGTTTACCTCCCTTTCGATGAGGAGTTTACAGCTTAGAAATATGCATTTCAAAGCGTAAGTATCGGCTGAAGCTCGGTCTTCAACTTTCGATGTCACCAAACACGTTAGCTTTCAATGACGAGCTGCAGCTGGACCAAGGGTTCTGGCTCGTCCAGGACCAGGTGCCGCTGGTGAGGTTCCGACACAGGGGAGTGACGGGCTGCCCTCCGTGCACAGGTGTGTTTTCCTAGGGACGGCTGGCAGGTAGCTCTCCCTTCACACTGCTACTTTGATTTCTAAGCACTTCGTTACAGGACATTCCGGTTGTCACACGTGTGCCCTGCAGGCTCCTGCCGAGGGTTTTCCAGGCAACCTCTGTGGGCTCTCACTTTCCTGCCGGAACCTGGTCTTGTCCAATATCCATCCTCACTGTCAGCCCGTGGGCGCGAAGGATGCGGACACCATCCCGGTCCTTA
>NW_011889395.1:139648-149971 GCF_000151845.1 Pteropus vampyrus
GCAGGGGCCTCGAGCCACCCCAAAACGGAGGAGACTGTCCGCAAGACGACACGCAGCCTGCTCGCTGCAGAGCATCCCTCTCCCACCCAAAACGGCACTTTAAAGCCCGTCTCTCTTTTTAGGGAGCCCTCCACTCCAGGATGCTTGGACCAGGAGGAGGCTGCCCTCGGCCCCCGGGAGAACCTGCAGCAAAGGTCAGCGGAGGCTCCGCCCACACCAGGCTTGGCACCGCGGCGTCGCCCCCGCGGCCGAGAACGGTCTTTATGGTCGTCAGTGGACGGGGCGCGCTATTCTGCGGCACGTGTAAATGACAGCAGACTCGAACGGCAGCACCGTGGGGAGCTTCGGGGGGGCGGCCACCGCCTCCGCGACCCGGCGCGGCTTCTCCTGAGCCCCAGGGGCAGAGCCGAACCGGACAGAACACACTCTCCGTGCCCCCCAGAAAACTGGTTGCCAACCCGTTGGTTTGGGCCCTACCGAAGCCAAGGTTCCTTTTATAGAACAAAGATTTATATACCAAATTAAGTCGAGCTGACTTTATTATCCTGAAATAAGAACCATAATGAAAATAATCTACCAGCACACAGGCTTAAAAAGTCAATACAACATCTTCGCTGAATCACAAAGGAGAAATAAAAGCCGGGAGTTTATAATAAAATAATACGATCCCGACACATAAATTCTGGGGCAGGAACTACGCTCTGAGCCGTGACGGTGCGTCTGGCTACCTTCACGTCCGCGCAGGAGGCTGCGGACGACGCTGACTCTGAGCTCAGATTCGCAACGCAAACGCCACACGGGTATTGTGGCCGTCACTCACTGAGAGCGATGGCTGACAGGAGCTGAAGCTTTCGATGGAGCAACACAGCCGTTGCCAAACGGTGACGAGCTCTTGGGGAAGGAAGAGGGGACCAAAACCCCTTCCCCGTCTCCCCGACCTCCTCCCACTGTCCTAACCCACCCAGGACGCGGTGGACGAGGCGGCCCACACACGCAAGGCTCCAAGGGGACAGGGCGGGGGCGGGGGGGTACGGGTGACACAGGCGTGTGCAGAGCGAGCGGGGACGTGCAGCCAGCCCCTCGGAAGACAGCACGCTGTCTCCCAGTTTCCCAGGTCCGGATGTGAGTGTTCACCTGTCTCGTCCACTCTCATCCACGGCTGTTTAAATTTAAACAGTTAAATTACACATAGAACCCAGGTCCTCGACGACACTAGCCACATTGCCATGGCCCAGTAACCACACGGGGCTGTGGCTGCCATGCTGGCCGGCTCAGATAACAGAACCTGTGTCGTCTCAGAAAGTTCCGCGGGGCAGGACTGTGTCGCCTAGATTCACATCTCGCCTCTGCAACAGACGAAGCCCTCGTCTTGTCTGTGAGCGGGTTCTGACGGCGGTGCTGAGGAAGCACACCTGACACCTCTGTCTGTCCTCGAGACGCCGCCATCACCCAGGGCCAAGTTCTGGTCCCTTCCCCACTGGACCATCAGAACCACCCAGTGCGACCTCTCCATTTCCATCGAGGACCCCCCCAAATTTGTTCTCCTCTTGGTATTCAGAGTGATTTTTTAAAAACAGATCATGACATACGGATGGCCTATAGGCACAAGAAAAGATGGTCCACATCACTAACGATCATGGAAATGCAAGTCGAAACCACCATGAGCTACCACGCACGCCTGTCAGAATGGCCAGCACCACGAGATCAAAGCACGCGTGTGGGCGAGGACGTGGAGACAGGGGAGCCCTCCTGCACTGTTGGGGGGGCCGCAAACGGGCGCAGCCACTGTGGAAAGCGGTCTGGAGATTCCTCGAAAAACATTGAAAATAGAAATACCATACGGCCCAGCGATCCCGCCGCTGGGTGTTCACCCCCCAAAAATAAAAACACGAATCTGAAACGATACGTGTCCCCTACATTCACCGCAGCACGATTCACAATGGCCACGACACGGCCCATGGACGGACGACTGGGTCAAGAGGAGGTGGTGCGGGCGCACAGCGGAATATCACGCGGCCGTCAAGAACGATGAAATCCTGCCGTCTGCGACGGTACGGATGGACCCTGAGCGTCCCGTGCTGAGTGGAAGGAGCCAAAGAGAGAGCGGCAAATAGCACGATCTCACTTACGTGCGGAATCCAACAGAAAAACAAATAAATAAGCGAGTGAAAGGAGCGGGGTCGCAGACGCAGAGAACGGGCGACGGTCGCCGGGCGGAGGGGGCGTCAGAGACGCACGCCCACCACCACGAGAGACGCCGCCCACCACGAGAGACGCACGCCCACCACGAGAGACGCACGCCCACCACGAGAGACGCACGCCCACCACGAGAGACGCACGCCCACCACGAGAGACGCGCCGCCCACGCCTCGGCCGCCCGGCGCCGGCCCTGGCCGCGGCGCCCGCTCCCTGCCCCAGCCAGGCGGGACCGTCCCCCATCTAACGCCCCAGCGGGTCGGCCCCGCTCTGGGCCTCGGCCCCCGCTGTCCCTGACGTCTGAAAAGCCAGCTCTTCGGGATCTCCCCGCGTTGGCCCCTCCTCGGCCTTGTCTCAGCTCGAATGCCACCTGCGCCGTGACGGCCCAGTCTCCAAGGGCTGAGCTCAGCAGGGTGTCGCCTTCGCCATGCCTTGCGTGATCCCTTCCGAGCACGAGTCGGCTCTGGACTTGCCTTGCTCCGTGACTCTGCGTAGTGCCCCGCTGCCTCCCCCGAGCGGGCTGGAAGCTGTTACATCCTCGCCGCCAAGGACGTGAGCCGCACACAGCACCGTTGGGAGCGCGGCGTCTCTCGAACGCGTCGCCTTCCGTTCGTGCCTCTAGAATGAGTGACGTCGCGAGCATCTGTCCCCTGACGGCGACCGGCTGTGCAGCAGCTGGGGCTGCCAGAGCCGCACAACAAACACCAATGGCAACAGCCCTACTGATGTGTCTTGTGCAACGTGCCTTTAAAAGCGCCGAGGGTTGGCCGCCACTGTCTCACCGTAAGTCACCTCCGGAGAGGACACGCGGGGGCGTGGAAGAGAAGGCGGCGGCTTCGTGCATAATGAAGACTTCGTTTCCCGGGGCCTCTCCCTATTGCAGGAAGGCTGCTTGGATTCGTGTTTCCACGAGTGTGCCCTCCTGCGTGTGCCCGTGCCAAAGATCTTTCTGCACACCGAACCCATCGACAGCCTGATCCGCGCTGGCAGTCGCGTGAACGGGCTGTGAGCTCAGACTCTGGAGCTTATCTGTCTAGAACCTACCTCCAGCTCAGCTGCTCAGCTGGCTCACCCCAGCCCATCCTTCAAACCCTGCGTTCCCTCATCCATCTGTGAAGTGGGGATGAGGGCCGAGCCAATGTCCCCGGGTCACTGCGGCCACTGAGGGAGCTGAGGTACAGAAGGAGGTACATGGAGCCCCTCCTGGTGCACAGTCCACAGAATCGGTGTGATTATTGTGTGGGCCGCTCGGGGACGACACACCCGCTCGACACGCGCACAAAGCCAGAACGTGTCTTGGAGAAGAGACTTTTCTCAAGGGCTGTTGCAGCCTCTTAATTTGCACGTGGTTGGGGACGCACAGAAATGAAAGCGGCGGTGCACTACGCGGTACGGCTGAACTTCCGAGACGTCAGCCAAGCAGCGGAGAGAACCCGGCGTGTTCATTAGCGGGCGGACGCGGGAATAGAACGCCACGGAAAGCCAAATAAAAAAGAGCCCAGGATCTGCTTTTATGCCAAAAAATAAAAAGGAACGTCATTATAGAAACCAGGAAAAAGAGCCTCCTTCCATAATTTGGGGGCCTTTTCTGAAATCTTGATCTCAGCAGGTGACTGTCACAGCTCATTACCTGTGCGAACTTCAAAACCGACGGGAGGTGAAGGGGCCAGCGTCTCCGCCCCCATGGACCCGCACGTACGCCGTGGGTGACGGGCGACTCCCTGGGCATCTGCTGGGGGCTGGTCCTGTGCCTTCTGCGGGGTGTTTAAACATGAAGAGGGCGTGGCTCGAGGGCAGTCACGTGTTGGAGAAAGATAGTGCACGCTTTGGGGGCGAGCCAGGAAGCTTCTGAAGATTAGGGCCCCGTGTGGTTGGCGGAAGGGAAGTTCATTTTATTTCAGGAGAGAAATGCATTACATTCAGCAAAGCTTATTTAAAATGCATTTCATCAGAAGCTCTTTGAGAGTAAATTAGTCGGTTATAAAGACGTGGGTGAGTTTCGTCTGCTAGGTTTATAGAAATGGAACAGCCCGCGGAGTCGCAGGTGTAGGAGGACCTTGACCAGCAGGGTCTGAGAAGATGCAAATGCGACGGGCCCGGGCGGGGGGAGCTTGGTTACGTTCCTGTCATCTCCCCAAGAATCACATAAGGAAGTTAACCCAGCATCCCGCCATGGAGGCGAAGGGCCTGGCCGCCTCTGCGCTGCTCAGCTCCCCCTGGCAGCTATCTGGGTTCCCGTGACCCCCTGCTTGAGCCAGTGAGGAAGAGGCGTTTGAGCATGACGTACATGGTTGAGTCAGGAGCCCGGAGGATCGGAGGCTTGGCGCGTAGGGCTTAGACGCGGGGCAAACAGTATGATGGGATGAGGAAGGACTTGGAGGCACAGACAGGGACACGCTGCCCCATCCCTCCAGGCGCCAGGGCAGCGTATGGCTCCTGTCTGTTGTGGTCCCCAACGGTGTGATCACGACCAGCAACAGAACGAGGGGCTGAGCCCCGGACTCGGCACCATTTGGCCGTGTGCAGGACACGGCAGGTGGACAGAGGGGAAGAGCCACGTGGACTGCGCCTGGCCGTGAGGACCGAGGACGAGCCCTCGGAGGAGGGGCATGGCAGGCGGGTCACGCAGGGACGGCTCCGAGGGGCGTGTTTGTTCCCGTTGGCATCACATTTATGGAAAGGCTTGAAATGTATCCCGCTGTGCACGGCATGTGCGACTCTGTGTTTGACGACCCCGTCGCCCTTCCCCCAGAGGCCGCGGGGCTGGCTCAGCACATGCGTCCGCGCTACTGTGTTCTGGTAAGTACCACGGGCCGTCACCACCGCCACGTCCCTGTAGGGTGACGTTTCTCCTCTGACTATGCCCAAGGATGACACAGACTTTGTCTTTCCTGTCGTAGCGCCCGATGAAGTTTATCTAGAGTCCCAGCTCAGCTCTAACAGCCACAGCCTGGCAGGGTGCAGCCATGCAGCGGAGTGGAGTGTGGCGAGGCGTCTGGCGTGGGGGACGGCGCGCGTGCATGGTCCACCGGGGGTGGGCCTGCGTCATCCGCTCCCCCCACAGAGGCTGCAGCCGCCATGGTCCTGCCTGGACAGCCACTGCCCGACAACAATGAAGGAACGCTGATCATGACGTGGAGAGCCCGTGTCAACACGTCTTAAAGGACTGGCTGGTACGGCATTCAAACCGATGAAGCCGAATCCTGGCCCAGACTCGAGAGCCTTGTTTCAGCCAGAACTCAGGAGGCAGTTAGGAGCGGAGGGTGTTGAAAAACCATCTGAAACGGGGACCTCCCCCACCCCTCACTGGAAAGATAGTCCCGCCCTTATGGGACATGCAAACGCTGCTTTCCAGAGTCACACCTGCACTAATTAGATTAATGGCGATGTGCCTTTACTGACCCTTCCTCAGATTTTCCTCCCTAAGGACAAGAAGACGTACATACACCTACGAGACAGCAGGCTTCCTTTCGTGGACAAAGGAAAGTAACGGAATAAAGCTCACGGAATTACATGAACGGATTTTTTAAAGAGGTTTAAAGGTTGTAGACTTCAGGAAAAAATATGCGAAAAATGAAGAAACAAGTCTTTTGGAAAATTAGCTCTGTCAGTCTCTGACTGCACCCCGTTTCAAAGCTTTCCTGGGGATGGACTTATATGTCACACAAAAAAGGAGGGGTCGGGAGCCTCGCCCCAAATGGACATCGAATTCTCAATAGTCTGTGGTGTCACAAGTGCATTTTGTCATTATTTGCCGATGACTACTAGTAGTACCTACTCGAGTGTATATTTGGAGATTTAGAAAAAAATACACTCGGCATGCTTTCCTCTTGGTCATTGTTGGGTGGTGGGGGGGGGATTTGCATATGGACAAGATCGATGCATCTGACCGCATAAAAATTAACCCCTGAACTTCTGCACGCTGAAATACGTCACCTGTGAGGTTGGGAGGCAAATGGGACCCGGGAGGCACACCTGCAACGCGTCCACCGGGAGGTTAGGATCGCTGATGTAGAGAAACAGGAAGCAGGTGATGAGCGAGGGTGGGGGGCGGGATTAGCGCGTGGCGGGGACAGAGCTTCCCGGCGGCAAGATGGAAAAGTTCCGGAGACTGGCCACACGACCGTGTGACTGTGTTCAGCGGTGATGAGCTGCACGGTCAGGAGTGGTTAGGAAGGTCTGTTTCATGCCACGTGTTCTTTTTACCACCATCATAAGAAAATTTTTTATAGAATGATGTAATGAGAAGTTGAATTCCCAATAGGAAAAAAAATGGGCTGAGAACAAAAAAATTTAAAAAATAATGGAACCAAAAGAGGGCAAATTAAGGCAACGCAGAAATAATTTGTGCTCAGTAGTCTCTGTTTAAGCTTTAACGTGCTGCGCAGGCGCGGGCGCGGGCGGAGGGGCCGTCACACAGCAGGCCGGCTGCAAATCGGTGAACAGTTAGGGAGACAGTTTGGCGACGCTCGACAGAAACTATTACAATATTGCATACCTTTGAATCGCAGCCTTCGGTTCAGATTTACTTCTAAAGGTTCATCTCGGGGACTCAATCAGAGATGCGTGCATAGATTTTTGTGCCAAAATAGAAACCGTAGGCTATTTGGTCACAGAAAACCTTCAACGTTTCGCGTCTGTGTGGAGGTTATCACGGGGGCAGGGGGAAACGGCTCGGTTGGTCTTATAACTACACATCTCCTTTTCCTCAGACTTTGCTGCACACCTGTGTCCCGTGCATCGCGAGTCCCGTCATCGGCCCAGTCTGTGCCCTGCATTGCCGTTATCCCCTGGGGCGGCCCGGGATAGTGGCCACGTGCACCCCTCGGGTACTCCCCTGAGACAAAGCTCACTCCCCGGCCTCCCCTGCAGCCAGGCGGTGACTCAGCAGAGTTCGCGGCCGATGGGGAGGGAGCCGAGAAGGGTCCCGTCCCCTTGGCCCCTCGTCCTGGCTGCCACACGGGCAAAGCTGTTATTAACGGGACTGTGGACGAGGTGGATATCTCTGGGATCATTTAGCGGCAGGTCAGGAGGAGGCCTCCCAACGCCCTGGGGCAGCCTCTCTGCCCCGGTGGCAGTCACACGGGACAGGCAGCCGGGCTCTTCGCAGTGGCAGAGCGCGGCCCCTGCCCTGTCCGATGGCCCTCGTCCCCGACATCCGCACGCCACACGCGGCCCGAAGACGTGGATGTGGCTGCCCGGCCCCTGCAGCGAGCTCCCCAGGGCTCCCGCCTCATTCGAGGACCCACCGCCCACCCTCGCTCAGAGTCCCTGTCACCCTGAACTCGACTCAGCGCCCTCTCCTCCCCCTGCGGCCCCGTGGGCTGCCTTCCTTCCGTTTCTCTCATGCTGCAGGAGTTTGCGACATAAACGGATAGATGAACAGATGCGCGGAAATCAGATTCCTTTCAAATTTCTCCCACTGAGCATATAATGAAAAGAAGCAAAATGACATAAAATGGTGAGTGGTCTACTTAATGGGGGTGATTACCCTCGAAAGGCCAAAGGTCTTTCAGCAGTCAGGCCAGTGGCGACAGGAAGCCGCCCTCTCTGGGGAGGGGGCCCGGAGCGCCCCGGCAGCGAAGGCTAAGGCGTCCGCACGCCGAAGACGCTGCTCAGGTTCCAGAGGGCGAAGCTCCCGGAGCTCAGGGCGGACTCATGGGACCCAGATGCTTCGGCCCCATTCACGCAGCTCGAAGCCCAGGGAGCGGGTGCACGGCGCCCATTCCTGTTCTGCGAACCCCAGGACACAGGCAGACAGACCTACTGTCTCCTTCGTTTAGGTGACAAGTGGTAAACAGTCTGGGAAGGAAACAGTTACTCTTTCCTACGTAGTGCTCTAAGTTTTTAAAATTCGTGCCGACCTGAATGTATTTTTCATATTTCACATTATAACTATATTTATGGCTTTCCTTGAAAAATGAGGAGACTGTAAGAATTCAGAACGTGGCCGAGGCCTCTAGTCTGGCACACATGTGCCACGTCACCTGCCACGTCACATACGTGGACCAGTGGTCTCTGCAGGTGGCTGTGCCTGAGATCCCCACACGGTCCACGCGCCGTGGTACAAACACACCTGTCACAGGACGGAAGACGCACACCTAGCACCTGGGCTTCACTTCCCGAACATTCCGAGTACCTGGCAGTCGTCAGCGCAGCCTCCCCAGTTCCCGCCCCGCCCGCCCGTTCTCACCGATGTCCCCACCACGTCCGGGCGCCGTGCACGGCCTGCCCCGTCCCCTCGTCCCGTGCGACCAGCCCAAGGCCGGGGCGGTCTTACCATGGCCAGTGGGATGACGCCGACCAGATCTTTCTGGCTCACGTAGATCCTAGAGATGCCCAGGTCCGACGTGACGTCTCCCGGGTACTCCACCTGCCACGTGACGAGCTGTGTGGCCAGCGGGTCGCTGGGCTCTCCAATCTGCACGTCGATCTGCATGACCTCGTCGGCGGCATCGCTGGCACTGTGGGGGGTGGGGGCAGACAGGAGAACAGCGTTGAGGGTCGGGGTGCGGGCAGCACTGGACGGCTTCGCAGGTGTGCGCCCATCGCCCCCGCAAAGATCACTTCAGTGGCGCCTGTCCCTACGGGCGAGCCACCTCCACCGCGAGTCACGGCGTGTGCCTGGCCTGAGGCACCGTCGCTCAAGCTCCCAACCCCTGCTGTCGAGGGCCCCGCGGGTCCCCGGGGCGGGTGTTTGTGGATAATTATGAGAAATTGCGATCGAGTTTGTACATTCTTTCTCCCCGACTCTCCCCCTGGGAGGGCGGGATTCTTCCCACGCCCAGGAATCCACACGCGGCTTAGGCTGGGTTTTCTAAAGCCACGGTCCCTCCAAGGTGGTGTCCGGGGCGTGAGGCAGAGCTGCAGAGATCAGAGGCAAGGGGTGACCAGGAGGGCGGGGTTGGGGACCCAGGCTGAGGAGCTTTGAGCAGGGGCCAGTGCTGCTTGGGGACAGGGGTACGTTGCGACGGTCATCAGGCCATGGGCAGCCTGCCCTTTCCTACAAACACACATCTGGACACGAAGCCAAGCTCGCTCGCTCGTCGGGGGGACCGGGGCAGCTGTCGTGTTAGCTTCACGAACTGGCGACCCCTTCTGCCTCTTCACGGCAGCTTTTATAAAATTCCTCTCTTCAGCGTGACGGGTGGGACAGAGGCGGGTGTGGTGGTGGCCATTCCCCGAGGACCTGGGGACCGTGCAGGTGAGAAGCACCACGGAGCAGCTAACGAGATGCTTCCGAAGCCTCGTGACCAGAGCAACCTCTCCCATCGGACCCCCCGCCACAGGCACGAACGTCACGCGGTGACGAGACACGCTGGCCAGTGACGGTCAGGAGCCCGGGTGTGGCCGCCCGGGTGCGACAGAGCTTTCATCACAGCACCCGGCTCCCGCAGACTCACCAGCGCGAAGCCCGGAGGGGACGGCGGGGCTTCCCGGAGGCTTATTCCTCAGAGTCAGGGACGAGCTGCGGCACGAGGGCGACTCTGACGAAGGGGCAGGCGCGAGGCCGGGGCAGCTGCCAAGGGCGCGCCCAGCCGCAGACGCCAGCGGGCCGCCTCGCACGGGACAGGCGCAGGTCCGAGGGACCGTGGTGGCACCCGGTTTCTAGATCCCGCGAGACTCGCTCTCCCTGGCCTTCCGAAGGAAAGAAGATGAGCTCGGTGGCTGTGTCGGGAACGGGGAACAAGCCGCGTCGGCCGCCGGGCCACTGCACGGTCACCCCGAGTTCTCCCTGGGGCCTGCGGAGCGCAGGGGACTTGGGGTCAGGCCGCCAGGATGCAGACCCGTTTTTATGTGTGGAATCGGCATAAAAACTCGGTGCCTTCCCGGTCACCGAGTGTGATGACGCCCCTGGAGTGGCGGCTACAGGACGGGGTTGTGACTCAGCTGGGCTCGGGGACCCAGCGCCATAGTCCGGGCAGCGGGGACCCTGGAATGCCACACGATGATCCTGCCCTGCCCAACCCTCGGGCTCCTCCCTCCCGGTTCCCTCCGGGCCAATGGAACCACCCTCGGCTCCGCTGCAGATGGGGCTTCGTCACCTCCCTCCCGCCCCCGGGCTTTGCTTCAGGAGTCGCATTATCAAAATACTCGCTTAACTCTCTCCATACGTTCAAATTCTTG